>NW_014577405.1:270125-287704 GCF_000485595.1 Priapulus caudatus
ATGCAGGTACGCACATGGACGCACCTGTGCATTTCTACGAGCATGCACAAAGCGTTGACGAAATACCGCTGAAGACCATGATTGGTCCTGGAGCCGTCATCGACGTGTCCAGGAAAGGTGAAATGAACCGAAACTACGAGGTCACCGTGCAGGACATCCTGGTAAGAAAAATATTGCTACCTATTTTTCCCTAGTCTACATCATCGTCATCATTGCTGCTACCATAAAACAAACAAATCTTAAAGGGACAGTAGCCTCTAGGATTTTACTGCATACAACTGTACTTACTGTATAACAAATCGTCTATACCCACACGTATTTGTTACCAGATACCTAATTTAATTGTTATAATTAATTACACATCAACGCTACGAAATTTGAACAGCGCCATGACACCCGCAACCATGCTGCCACCCCGAAAAAGTTTATTTATTTTGCACGTTACAGACCGAGGGCTAATCACAAAAGTGCAATTATATTTATACCTAAATGCTATTTAACCGAATATTCATTTTAGAGCAAATTTATCCATATTATAACTGAAACTATATGTCGTTTATATTAAAGATATTACAATCCTTTTGCTTTTAAATGAATAAATAAGAAACACCCTCGGTCTGTAGCCCTTGGCTGAAAGTGGTTCTGCGCAACTTATCAGATCGTGCGCTTTGAGTGGCGCCACCGTCGTTGTAATCAAACTGTAGTCGTTAGTTTTAAAACATTTAAAAAAAATATTTCTAATGGTGATTGAACCATGAAACTTTTTATGTAGCGTAATTATAACCTAAATTAGCTCAAAATAACCCTAGAACTTAGAGTAAACTCTCCCTTTAAAAAAAATCAATCTACTGCAACATTATGGCAAGGCATTGGCAGTGGTATTTCAAACAGTCCTCGATGTGTGAATGAACAGTAAAGACTAAAGAACCAGCCACAGCCAAAATAAATTAAACACCATAAATGTTTCTGGAGTTGCCAGTTTCCAGTTTTGCAATTTGTTTAATATGAGTGTCTCTATGGACAGTTTTGATTTTTCTTTCCTGGCCCTACCGTGAGCTAGAACTACCTAGCTAGCAGGAAATGAGACATCACGCCATTGTCACATACTTGTGGGCGGCCATTATGTTTAGCATCAGCACACTATAGTTTAGCACTAACGCATTAATACATGATAGAATTCCATACGACTGAGCACGTTCTCATGATAAATAAAGTATTACGTTTCACCATGCACACAATATTCACTATACAACTTTAAACAATTTTGATATTTCATATTGTCAACTTGAAATGAAATGTGAATATGCAACATTATTTATAACCTTGAAAATATATTATATTATTTGCAATGCGCATTTGTTTAAATGTTGTGACTATCTATTCACTACACGATGAAATTTACCTCAAAGACTCGATCACTATATATGAACATTAAATTTATGAATGCCAGTCAGATATTGATAACTCAATGATTCATTATGATCACTACAATGCAGATCATTCATATAGTCAGATTCTCGATAATGGAATGTTCAAACGGTCCCACAAAACGAGCGCACGTAGTTACATGACGCAAATATTTATAGACTGGTACCTATCTCGAAATCTATTCAAAGGTAATTAACCTAGTGTAGAGACAGCGTTTCATCTGAAGAGATTATAATCTACAGTCTAATTTGAAATGGAAAGAAAAGGTGGAAAGAATGTCGTGCGACTGTTCTGTGACATGTTAGCCTTACAATATCCATTTGGTGTTATACAACAAGTACCCGTAAGTATCAGAACAGTTGAGAAAATAAGAAAATGGATGGTAAAAATATGAGAAATCCTCTCTTTATCGTGTGGTCAATAAGGACAGTAATTTTCCGTTTCAAAAAATTGCCTTTTCCATTTTGGAAAATCATGAATTCTGTTCCAAAGTAAAGAAAAAATGGAAATTCCGTTTTGCCATAGAGATTGTACACACCAAAAATGCAAAATTCCGTTTACATATATATTTGCATGAAAAAAAAAGTATTTGGTACAACCTTTGAAACCGGAACCGGCACCGAAACACAGGGCTACCAAAAGTCGTAATTGTAAGTCATTTCGCTCTGAAACTTGTGTGAATGTAAACCATATCATTACCAATGCTATTGTCGACTGTTTTTTGTGTGTAATTTTATTGACATTTCCATGTTGTAATATGTTCAAATTACGTTTTCCGCGTTTTTCCGTTTGAAAACAACTTTTCCGTTTCCAATGGCCGTTTCCGTGTTTTCCGTCCATTTTCCCCGATCGCGGAAAATCACTGTCCCTAGGTCAACTTTTTAATATTTATTTCTTTAATATTCCCCTGACTGTGTCACTACTAGAACTATTGGGCCATAATAAAAATATTGTTTGTTTGCCCTCACCCGACCAACCCGCCAAAAAGAAGCCGACTCAAAATGTTTTATTGATCTTTTTTTTAAAACAAATTGTATCACTGAACATTATATAAATCTGTAGGCAATACATTATATGTACCAAGCAAAACAAACATTCAACATAAAAGCAAGTGATAAAAGGTATCTCCACACAAGCACACCCGAGCATGTAGACACCATGCTGAGTTTTTAAAAAGACCCCGCCCTCAAAAAAAGCCGACCTACCTATCCAAACTTTTCGGCCTGGGTAGGGTGAGGGCCAACAAAGATTTTGTAAATTGTGGCCATAGTATTATTTATTAATAACAGCAGTAATACATTTACAATGCAAATAACTAATCAGAGCAGTGTATTCAATACCAATGGAAATAGAAGGAGACACAGTAGATAGTAAACAGATAAATTGTGCATTAGAAAGTTGCGAGACTAACGTCAACACAAATACATTATAGGTCTTTTGTCATTCGATGCGACTTATATGAGCTATGACCGTTTATTTGAGTACACTATATTATTATATATAGTGGGGCTGAACGTTTAGGTTCCAACCCTTAATTTGCTGTTTCTGAGAAATGTCGAAAAAGCATTCTTCCTAGGCTATTAATTTACAATTTTTGCTGTCACATCGTAATTAGCGATGAAGTGACTGTGATTATTTTCATGGTGACATGGAGAGCGTGGAAAAACCTCTCTACGCTTAAATAGACGTGAGTTTGTTTGGATTTGATGATCAGTTATGTTGTAATGCCCTTTACTGTTTACAGCGGTACCTGTCCGTAGGGGCGTAAACCCTGACTGCACCACTTATCAGATTGATCATGTTCATTATAAATTATAATTATAATAATATGGACTGAAACACTAACCGTCTAATACTAATGCTGAAAGGGTCTATGTCCCCCAGGGTACTGCCAGAACGTACCTTGGTACTATCTAATATGCCAGACCGTACCTCGCCTACTCCACTAACGAGTCTAGAGAGTCGCCTACGCCTACTCCCTAACCCTAACCATATCAGATAGTTACCAGGGTACCCAGGGTACGTTCCGGCAGTACCCTGGGGGACATAGACCCTATGAGCAATACTAATACTAATGGCTGTGGCTACGGGTACGGCCGCCGTATCTTAATGTCTCGAGGCTGGAGGTACAACAGTCCATTCGCTTTCATACTTAATGAGACAAAGATGGTGGCGGGTGGCGCCAGATTTCGAAATAACGCCTTGGGAAATAAATTTACGATTTGAGAGTTTAGATGAGCTAGAACCCTAACCCTAACCAGGGTTAAATACTAACCATTTTAGTTCATTAGTCTTAGCCTTACTAATACTAGGCGCAGAGCGACGAGCATTGTGATTTGCCAGGAGGTAGGTGGGGTAGGAGAGTGGAGCCCCCCTTCTGCTAGGGGGTACAGGCCACAGGGGGTCTCCCCCAGGGTACAAGTGGTGTACCCCAGAAAGGTTTTGTAAAAGACATTCAATTGTATAAAATATACGTAACTTTGATATGGATCATAAGATTGAAATTAAAATTTAATTTAATTTAAATTTGGAAATAAAATTTCGGCCTCCTTTGATGAGGAATTTGTGGATCCGTCACTTATCACAGCAAGGAATTTTGCCTCATTTATAGAGCTCGCAAAACTGTTCCCCGCGCCTTGTATCGGCTATCGCCGTAATGAACTACTGGCAGGCCTTGTCGGTGAGGTAAGACCGTAAGTGCTGCCGACATCTAACCCCTTGGCCTTGTCAAGCTGGCACAGCTTGACGTAATCGGTGTAGAGCCTGCCGTTTTTTCCAATAGCATGTGCATTTCTAATTAGGATATTCAGTTTTGCTATTGTGGCCTTGTTCATTAAACTTGGTGTTTTTGCCCCATCTGTTTCGTGAACAGACATGGTCCTTGCATTTCTTTTTGCTATGATCTTTCTGTGCCCATCGGAAGCATCATGCGCTTTATCAGTTTCCAAACGATAGTTTGTAGTGCCGGTGAAAAAACTACCAGACATACAGCCTGCACCACAGGTCATACCCTTGCCCTTGGCTGGGTCATACTCTAGCCGCGGGTATGCCGATTTCCACGCTGGCTGGAACGTACGCATCCTTTTGGTCTTATCATAGACACGCTGGCCATCTAATTTCTCCTCCTGCGACTTACGTTTGGAAGGTGGAGGACGAGCTCAGTCCATAACAACCTTGATGTTAGTATTTGATAAAGATGTACCTACTACTACAGGGTTTCTTATACATAAGAGGCACAGTGGCGCACCGCCGATGTCCAATTTAACATCGCCGTTATGATACTGATTTACTGATAAGTATATCATGTATCTATATACCTATAAGTATATCAATACATCCTGTATTTGAATCCATCATGCGCATTTTCCCCCAAACTGGCTATTACCTCCTTTGTCTAATTTTCCCTCAGAAGAAACCCTGTACTATGCTTCACTACTTGTATCACTACTACATAGATAACTATTTGTATCAACAGCTTCAAGTAAAACACGCATGCGATGGGGTTGCGATGTAAATACCTCGCTATGAGAGCGTATAAACTGATTAGTTGTGTCATTTATACAATCAGACCGTTTGTTCTATGTCGACAGCTACTGTCAAGCGATCGATCGATCGGTAGACTGGTTCGTGGCCCCATTGTTTTTAACAATGTTTGTACTGTCATAGGGTCTAGCGTGCTTAGAGCGTGCAGAGCGTGCTAGCGTCTACTTGTACTAGCGTGTCTATTAAACAGGGAAAACTTGTTGATGGCAATGAGTTATTATAAATTATATATATAGCTCTTTGGATCTTGGTTGAGAGAACCTGCCGCCGGGCGGCCGAGGACTATAGTAAAATCGATGGGAGGATGGGAAATAGGGGATAGTGACGGGGAAAATAACTAGTCCGCAGGACTAACGGCTTTGGGACATTTACTAGTCCTTCTTATTTTTTACTAGTCTCGGACTAACAGACTAGCGTTAAGGCCCTTCTCCACACACGCGGCGCGACACGGAACGCCACGGAAACGGCAAAGTTCAAATCTATTATATCTTATTGCGCAGTCTCCACTGACACGGCACGGCGCCAGCCCGGTTTCACGGCAACGGCGAAAGTCCAATGAGTTTGACTTTTGCCGGCTGCCGTGCACGGAGAAAGACAGTTGAACCAATCGACGCGATCGTTTTTTATCACGTGTTCTGCTCACGCCACCATCAGCCAATGGATAACAAGCACATGCATAATTTCTGATCACTGTTCAAACCAAAGTGAACACAATGCGCTCAGATACAATGCGCGAAATCACAATGCATTTTTTTTTCAGGTAATAGGTCTATCATTACCTACTAGTACTACTACTAGTAGTGCTGATAGGGTCTATGTCCACCAGGGTACTGCCGGAACTAGCTCCGAGAAACGGTATCGCTAGGGTTAGGATACCGTTTCGAACACAGGCTGCAGCTAAACACGTAGTTGCCTTATATTCCAAGCATCGCCAAAGAACACCACACATGTGATATACCAAATGAATCAGTAAACGTCCACCTTCTTGTAACCATCAGTGCGCTACGATGCGCTGGGTACTTACGGGGTTACAGAACTTTTTGAGACGAATGCAACCAAATTTATGAATTTGCCACCATGTTTGCTATCATTCCGACTGTGACTAAAATCCGCAATGGATCGAACAAAGGAAATTAAACGATCTGCGGTCGTCATGTAAACCACCCCTACATCCGAGAACATGTCATCTAAGGTTTTTTACAAATGGCCCAGACATTTCTGATACATCGTTTCACTGTGCTTGGTGTCGTAATTGCTTGAGAGCCATCGTACTATTTCTTGTAGTATTTTCTAGGGAGTCATATTCCGTTTCGGGTTTTTCCGTGCCTTGCTAAACATGGCGTTAAAGCTGATTTGAAAGTTGATATGCTGTGAGAATTAGAAGATTATACCGTGAATTGAAGAGATTCATTCTAGACGATCTGCAGCGGATATCCGCGCGAAGCGCTCAAACGCCACGTAGTGCGCACTTTACTCAACATCGCTGCCTTTTACCCAACGCAAGTATCGCCGGTCCTTTCAGGAGAGCAGCGGATATCCGCGCGAAAGCGCCTCAAACGCCAACGTAGTGGCGCACTTACTCAACATCGCTGCCTTTACCCAACGCAAGTATCGCCGTCCTTTCAGGAGAGCAGGAAAGCCGGCTTTTCGCTCTCATCGCGCAGTTCTGCGCATTCCACGAGGGATCGCACTACCCAGTTAGGTAGAGCCTGGCTAGAAAAGCTGCCAATTCTTTGTTCGTTACTAGGCGCGCTTTGTTTGCTGTAATAACGGAGTTTTTTGTTCACATTGTAACAATAGCTAATGAGTAGCGTTGACTTGCTGAGCTTAGACGATACGATATAAGGGGGGCAACGAGGCTGTAAGGATAGCGTTGGCTTAGGGCATTTTTCGGGTTCGCGTGTTGCTCGGCGTCTATAACTTAGACTGCTCCCCGGTTGACAGTTCAAGAACGCTACACTAACTAAGCGCGAGAGTAATTGTTACGGAAATGAGATTGCCGCACTCGTAGAGGCTTGGTGAGATGGCCATCTATGATGGAGTTTCATAAAGCGTGTAGTTCTTAGTAAGGTGTAATATGAAAGCGAAGTGGAAAGAGAACTCGAGATGGAACCTAGCCTTGTTTGTACAGAGCATGATAATGTTGCGGTTAGTGTAAGATTACATTATAGTGTGTTTTGTTGATTGAGTGGATATTGGACAAAGCTCACAAATGGTTTTAATTCGTTTTAATGCATGTTTTTTTTAGACGTAGCTGTAACTAGTAACTGTAATACTAATAGTTTATGGAAGATTGGTGATATTGCGGTTGTAGGGCCTACTTGACGTCTGGCAGTGGCTTGACGGAGGATTTCGCGGGTACGTATTCTTCCGTATTCATTGTTTTTCTGTCTTCATTTTGGTCGTTTGGCATGTCGTGGGCCAATGTGTAACAATGGAACCATCGTGCAATGTAAAGCACATATAATTGATAATATTTCGATGTATTACTTTTGTAAACTGTTCATTGCATTTACCTGACCATCAACAATTTCCCCGTGACAATTGTTAGCATGTGTTAATTATGCCATTATAATTTATATGTTGTAACTCACTAACTATAGTAACTGTCATCGTGTAGGCCTATTTGTGAACACAACAGTTACTCGAAATTGTTACCATAAACTATACATTGCCATAACTATTCATTATATATATGGTGTAATTTCACTGTAATCGCCCTATGGTGGCAATCAATTGAACACTACAAACAATATACATTCTACTCGACATTATAAATCTTCTTGGTATTTTGCTCAGTTACTTCATTGAAATTGATCCATAATACATAGATGATACATGCATGACTATATGTTTGAAAGCTGTCAATTACTTATGCTACATCGTAAGAATAAATTATTTTGATAGTGTATTATACTATTATTATTAGTCTAACTGGCAATTCTGAAATTGTAATTCCTAGCCCCATGATTTTAGAATTGAAATATATTGGAATTGGAATGACGTGACAAAATTAGTAAACCTATTTAGCAAGATACTATTGTTAATTGTGTCATTTACATTTGTTTGTGCGACAACCTATGAAATCGTTTTTGCTCGCGTCCCAGTTTAGTGCATGGTCTTTAGTGCTTTTGAACTAGAGTATATATTAGGCCTACAATACACACTGGGTAATAATAGCAAGTTACTGTTAACTTACTGGCAAAGTTTACTTGGTTACGGTAATATTCACATAGTTTTGTGATAGATGCAAGTTGGGCACAACAGTGCTTCTCACCATCACATGTCGAATCGAGTTAATACACTGCATCAACGAACGGATGATTCATGAGAAATGATGGAACTGATGAAGCTCAAACATGATTTCCCATCTCATGCGTTGCCTATTGTAGTTAACTAGTCACGCGCATTTTTGGTTAATGTACACCCCGTATATAATATGTGGTTTCATGGAATACTTGAGTTAAAATGCGCATCCTGCCAATGCTATTTGTGAAGCTTGGACCGGCATGAAAATATGTAAAACTTTGGCGAAAAATATTGTTTTGTTCTACACACTTTCATGTGACGTACAAATTGCATAGGCCAACGCTATATTTGTAGCTAACGAGCGTACCAACAAGTTTTTAACATGTGCGTATCTGACCACTCGACCGCTCTTGTATGGGAAGTGCAATAGAATTGCGTGGTGTTTATGCGGCGTCTCTTTACTGGACGTTCCGCCAGCATGATATCCGCGCAGGATAGCGCTCCTCGCGCTACCCGCGTACTTGTGGCGCATTTATCAATAACCTCGCTGCTCCCACTTTAGAAACATTTCCATGGTATAGTATTAAATCGGGGGTGTTAATCGGTCAAGTTTCAGGAGTTGTGGCGCTCTGCAACAAAACCTTTGGATTATGGACGTAGAGGCGAGAATAACTCCAAATGGGCTGCGTACATTGAGCTTTTTTTGGTTGGACGCGATTAGGTTAGTTTTTTATGCTTAAAAGGATTTCGAGATGTTTTATATTACACGCAGTGAATTTATTCTGGTTACTATCGCTACCATAGATGTGCGACGAGTCTCTCTTCGAGGCGGATGTTCGAGAGAAATTTGCCACAAAACAACAGCAATTAGGTTAAGACTGCCGCCGTCGTGAGAGTTTGGTAACGCTCCGAGTTACTATAATTTTAGTCGTAGCGAGAGATTATTGGCGTAATGAACCGCTACGGCCCTTGGGCCGTACCAGTCATTGGACACTGCCAGGCTGAATCGTGACGTCCGCCGTTTTTATTATCTAGTAGGCCATCTTCGCTTCTCCTTATGAACCTGTTGACCCCAGCGCGGTCGCAATCTCTCCTCTCAGACTCTAGCCCGTTTTTTGGGCGGGTTTTTTTGGCATGATTACCAGCCACCTGGCAAGGAAGATCCACCCCGCCCGTACAGCACACAACCTGATCATCAGTTTCGTTTAGAGATCTGAGCGACTTACGGTCGGCAGCTAGAGACGCGGTGTACCAAATGAGCGTTGCGCGAAAAATGATGCGTTGTACCCCGACCGCTCGGAAGGTCGGCTGATACTACTATACTACTAGTACTAGTAAGTAGTAGTACTAACTAAGTTACCAGCACTACTAGTACTAGTAACTAGTAACTAACCAGGGCACCGGCAAGGAGACTAATAGTAATGAGTAATAATGACTCAATCTGTTACCTAGTATTAACTTAACATTACTAATGAATGACGAAACGGCTAGCTCTAGTACTTAGGCCCGCTAACATTAACTGCCGCTGCGGTTATCTGGCGTGTCGAGAGCGGTCGTCTGCTCAGCCGGCAGTTTAAGTAAGCGGCTATAAGTACAAGAGCCATGGACGAACCCTAATCCATAAACTAACGCTATTATTATCTGATATACATATTATAATTTAGATTGATATATAAGATTTATATTATATTTAGATTTATATATAATGACGACATTGGTTTTATCAATGGCCCATGCCATACAGTGGGGGCCCATATAATATTAGGGAGCCATGTTTCTCTATCCTTGAACCGACTAAGTAGACTACTAGCCTAGGCTATAGCACCTGCAAGAAACGCTCATTTCTTAGGTTAAATACGCACTTAGGCTATACTAACCACAGGCACTTGTCTTAAGCGTTTCAAATAAAATACTAATGCTAAACTAAATACGAAATCTATTTATACAGAATTGTTCATGGTTCTAGTAAGGCCTAACTCTACTCTTTCAAGAAGGTTGCGAGGTGCAAAGCTATATATAGACTAGGATCTCGGGCTCCCAACCTCGATTAAGCATTGGTGACTAAGGCTAAGCCGAGAGGTGCGAGAGAAGTGCAAGTCTAATGCGCTATTAAGGCGGCGGGCAGGCGGCGCACCTGCTTTCCACTTCCCGTACGAGCCTTCGCCATTGGAAGCGTTGCAACAAACCGTTGCCAGCGTTGGGCGCGCGAAGAGCGCCGGTAGGTTGTTTCGTGATTGTGACAGCCGTTTTGCGCATTACTGGGCAACAGGTTCGCACGACATGTCAAGATTTCGACAGTTCTTTCTCTGATTTCGCCGTCACATCCGCGAAGCTCGATTAGCTGACAGATTATCGCGGTACAGTTTTTTAGATAGGCAAGTTCACAACTGTTGACGGCGGTGACAGATCCAATGTCTCGAACCTCTTGTGTCGCCGCACTAAAATTGTGGGACTGTTCGCTGGCGGGGCAGCTATGACCGTGCGCCCTGGCCAATGTCATTCGGCGCACGGATTCCATGCTGCGCAGCGCTGCATACTGTCAGTAGACGTTCCGTTAAGGGCGTCAGCGTGCGCCTTGGCCCCGCGGAACAACTGCGGGCGAAAAGATCTGCGCTTACAGCGCAAATTGGGATCAAATCTCCTTTCGGCAACAGGTTGCTTCTCAAGTAATCCCGTCTCATGGCTCTGTTTAGAAGCAAGAGCAAACTGTGAGCTTTACGTTCATATTTAAACACAAGGCAAGTCAAACAGGTTGGTATGAATAGTTTTATTTGAGATATATCAGAGTTATTCATCTAGATCTGGCAAGAGGTGATAGGTTTTTGTATGGAAGGGTGGTCAGCTGTATGACAATCCGTCGGCAACAGCACTGGTCAGGGCTATGCGGAACGGTACCCGATAAACTATCTGATGATGCGGACACGTACCTTTACTTATCTCCCTAACCGTACCCTGCTCAGTGACTGTCCCGCTGTTCCAGCCACCTACTGATGTCGGCAAAATTTGAATATACAATACAGACACTGTATGATATCTTACTATAAAGTTGGGGATTTTCTGTGTGTGTGTGTGTGTGTGTCCGGCTTATCCGTCTTCCGCACGACTGCAACGATTCCTTCGCACACCTATGGTCGGAACATTCTAACACGAATCAATACTGCACGTTGCCATGGGCTAATTTTTTTCTCCAGTTTCATTTTTTCCCATTTCACGTTCAAAAACCTTAAATAGTGGAAATTTTTTCGGCATGGGCAACGTCACAACAACAACGAAAACGACGACGCCACCTATCGGATCTTATATGTTCTAGATATTTTTATTTATTTTATTTATTTATTTTTAGTCTTGAGCACCGTTCAACGGAGATGCCTCTCTCAAAACTTGGTTGGAAACATTCTAACAGATCAATGAACGTGTGCACTGGGCTATTTTTTCCGTTTTCAGTTTTCTTTTTTTCACATTCCCACGGCTGTCAAAAAACCATTAAAGGACAGTAGGCCTCTAGGATTTTTAATGCATACCACTGTTACTTACTGTAATAAACAAATCGTCTATACCACACATGTATTTGTCACCAGATACTTAATTAATTATTTCCACACTCAAAGCAGCCTTAACGAAATTGAACGCGCAATGACAAACCCGCGCGCCCCGACCAGGTGCTGCCACACCTGAAAAAAGTTGGCGGTATTTGCAATTTTATTTTGCAGTAAAGTGACCAAGGAGGCTCAATCACAAAAAGTGCAATTATATTATAATCCTAAAATGGCTTATTTAACCGGGACTAATATTCATTTTAGGGGCAAATTATCCATATTATAAACTGAAACTATATTGTCGTTTATAGAAGATACTAGCTTGGCTACCCGGCATCCCCTGGTTTTTGGGGGTTACTTGCTTTTCTGCTATTTCAATGCGTTTTCTGCTATTGCTTAGCGTTTCGGCCAGAATTTCATGTCGATTGCCTGATTTGAGCAAGCTGACTATAGCTTCGGCGCTATAGAATTTGCTTAATCTTACGTATTTCTGCTGCGCTACGGAATTCGTCTTTGACTTTTTCTGTCTGGCAGTGTATAGTGGAGCGCCTAGGATGCTGTGATTGTTAACTTTTCTGCTGCGCTAGGTACTTCTTTTTTTGGGGGAAAATCGTGTTGTTGTTTTTTTTCGACCCCGTTATTTTGGCACCTTTTTTGTGCAAATTATTTTTTTGGCCTAAATAGTACGTCAACGTCATGTACTGAATTTGAGAATATACCTCACGGTGACCCCCTGCAATGCCGCCTGGCGATGCAAATTGTTTTTAGGTGCCCTAAAATGTTGTCGCGTCCATGCTGATCCACAATGCGTCTAAACAGAAGGAATTGCATCCGACATGTGATTGAATAATAAAAACCCATCACCCGGCTGACGTGTCCGCTATATGCTATGACGCGTAAGAACGTGTTACAACTTTAAATGGAGGCGAAGGATTTCAGTTAAGCAATGTTAGACGAAGATTATAGCTACTATAGACACATCATGTGGCATGTGTTAGCCTTAATGTTAGGGTCACTACTATAATACTCGTGAGTACTATATAATTACTAATTATATAATTACTATATATATAATTACTCACTAGTCACCGGCTGTATGACCGTGAAACGAAAATCGACCCTCACGACTATGTATTGTGATTCATGCAATCTGCAATGACAGGTCCAGATCATAAGCTATTATAGACACAGCGGACATCATGTGACATGTGTTAGCCTTAATGCTTAGGTCACTACTATACTTGATAGTACTATTAGTATAATGAATACTATATTAATTATACTAATTATTATAAATAATATACGCGTATATTATATATAATTATTTATATAATTAATATTTATTAGTATTATTAGTATAATTTACTATTAATTAATATAATTACTCATAGGTTCACACGGCTTACTGACCGGTGAAGACAAAACGCAGTTGAAACGAATTTGTTATTTTGATCATCGGAATCTGCAATGATGCAGGTCGAGCAATTCTCTGTTTAAGACGCATGTTTTCATGCTGATCTGAAAAATATATATGGTGTTGGGGAGTGACCTGTTAGGGGGAGAGAGAAGATAGAAGAACTGACAGACAGAAAACAGACTTCGCCCTTTATGTAATTGCGTAAAATGTTTTTTTGGGCTAAAAAGTGGGGCCCAAGATAGCGACAACATGGGCTTCCAATAAACACCAATAGTGGCCTAACCCTAGACGCCTACGTCTAATTCTCACCCTAACCCTAACTCTAAAGAGTTCTAGATAGAAACGCCTAAAACCCTAACCCTAACCTATTATATATGATATAATATTATCTTATATTTGATGTAAATGACAAAAAATTTGGGTTTTTATGGCACTCGCCATGTTCCCTAATCCCCATGTTCTCTATCCTTAGAACGCTAAAAATGAGTTCGTGGCGTCCATGGCTGACTTGCCTGAGAGTGCTAAATTCTGTGCTAAGTAAGCGAACAGAACACTCAGTGCTTGCCGGAAAATAAGCAGAGCTAAGATGCTTGTTTTAACTTTATGATTTTTATACGACTATTGAGGGTGTCGTCCTCCTGAAGCTAAATAATTCAGTTTAATTGTTTATTGTTGCTTGTAGATTTGACAAAGCACATGTGGCGAGCTACAAAACCACAACGCGAAATTCGCCTGAATAAGGAGCAGTAGGTGGGTATATTAGCCGCCACCAACTGTCGAGCGCGTGGACTAACGCTCGTGCGGCGGCAGCGAGGGATAACATTATTAAATGTGACAATTTCTTTGTATTTTTTGTATTGTTTTGATTTGGTTTTTTGGTCTAAAACATGGTCCGGCATACCATCTGTTCCCGTTTAGACGCACGATGTATGCTGATTAATATATTATGGTGTTGGGGGGGTGACTTCTTAGTGGGGGGAGAAAGATAGACAGACAGACCAGACAGACACCGCAAAAACCGGCTCGCGAGCCATTCTAAATCTAATAAGAGATTACAATCCTTTTTGCTTTAAATGAAATAAATTAAGAATAACCCCCGGATCTGTAGCCCTTGGCTGGAAGTGTTTGCCGCAAACTTCTCAATCGTGCGCTTTTGAAGTGGCGCCGAAACCCGTCGTTGTAATCAACTGTAGTCGTTAGTTTTAAAAACATTTAAAAAAAATATTTCTAAATGGTAATTGAACCATGAACCTTTTATGTAGCGGCAATGTAATAACCGTAAATTACCTGAAAATAACCGTAAAGGAACCCTAGAGCTACTGAATTCCCTTTAATAGTGAGACAAAATTTTTGCCATGGCAACCGGTCCCCAACAAACACGAAAAATATAACGAACACGCCACTTATCGATCTATATCAATAATATGTGGTTCATATTGTTTTATTTTTTTTATATTTAGTTTGTTATATTTTTAGTTTTTGAACACGCTAACCTAACGGGGGATGGACGGGTATGGCTATAGTCTTTATTAAGTTGGATTGGAGTATGAAACTGTGAAACCAAGAAGAAATTTCCCCCTATAACTACACTGATTGCCGCGAAATCCTTTTGCAAGATATTCGCGGATGATTCGGGAATGGCGTTTTTGCTTTCGCAATGTTAACGACATTTTCTGCGAGGCATCTTTCGCAGGCCCTTTCGAGGTCAGTGAGTGGGAACGCAGGAAGAATTTTTGAAAAGATGGCTTCAAGTCAGGGCTCGAATTATAGCGCGGAGAAGGGCAAGGCAATTTGTTTTAGGGCGACGTGAGGAAATCGCCTTGAAATTTTCTCTAAAGAATGGAAGGGGCACAGAGGCAATTTTAAAAAGGCACCAAGGCAACTTTCAAAAATTTTGAAAGAAGGGCACCAAGGGCCACTTTTCGTAAAATCAAAGAAAACTCATAACCAAATCAGTAACATCAACAGACTCCTGTCCTCTCGTCATTGCTTTTAATGTACAAACATATGCCCCGCCGCATGTAGCTTACAACCGTACAGCAGCCAACCGACCGCCTTGTACCCCCTCTGCTAATGGAGTAGCAGTAACATAAATTTTATATGACGCTATCAGGAGTGAATAATTATCCGATGCTGTTATTGTTCACCTCCTGCCGACTATCGGTTTTAAGCTCATCATGTGCAACTACAGCACGCAACGTAGGCAGAGCGCCAACAAGAGTTGGGTGTTAGTTGATTTCGACTAAAACGAAACTAGGCCGCAGTAGATTAAAGGGCTACCCCGACGGCAATTACACAAAAGGGCACGGCCAAGGTTGACTTGCGTCGTCGAGTTTGGATTTTCCAGGGGCAGTACGGCATATTGATAGGCAACCGACGGCAATTGCCTGTGCCCGTCGTTAATCGAGCCCTGCTTTCAAGTGTTGTCGTGGAACAGGAAAATTTGTATGATTATCTTAATGGTTTGGAAACAGTATAGACTCGCTGACACTTGGTAGAAAGGGTCGGAGGTGAAACGGGTAAACAGGTAAGGGTTAAGCGAATATTTTGTGGGAAACGACCGGAAACAAGACACTGGGAGCATAAAGTGGCCGTTTTCCTCGACAAGCGTTATGTAGTTAACCGAACATGCGCTGAAAGGCAAGGTACGGTTTGGGAGTAAGGGCGAGTACGCCAGGGCTTGAACACTAACGTCGCCGTAATGTGCGCGCCTCGAAAGCGAGGAAGAATACAAGAGGCTAGTTAAGAAAACAGTAAGGGCTAAGTAGAATGTCTGGGCTGACTCAGCACGACTGTTGGGCCGAGTGAGAATGCCTACCAGGCAGATGGAACATATTACTAGTACTCGTTTTCAGCAACTACTAACACCGCCACTAAGTAATAAGCAAACTATAAAATTGCGGTGTGCCAAACATAAGAAAAAATTGCAAATAATAAAATCGCTTACCAACCACCATGCTGCTCATCTTCAACAAGCTCGAATCGCCAATCGCCCCTCACAGTGTATACCAGCATAGCGGCCCAGAACGTTTTTCTGTTCTACTCTATATCTATATATATATATATCTAGAATCTAATGCTGAATCTGAATTTCTACAAAGTTAAGGAAATTCGCCAGCATGTATGCTCAAGCGTCTAAAAATCAAAACCCATATCCGCCCCGCCCCCCCCCGCAAATGGCAAAATTGTGCTCACTGCGTAGCTTCAGCGCGGCACTTCAGAATAGTACGGGCTGGGAGAAATTTTTAAGGGCTAGTAGATTTTATAGGTCACTAGCCCTGTTGGCTAGTGAACATTTTAGGTTAGTTTCAAGCCCTGTACGGTCCGGCATATTAGATAGTTACCAGGGTACGTTCCGGCTGTGCCCTGGGGGACGTCTAGACCCTATCAGCACTAGTACTAGTAGGCCCCCTAGACCTAGTAGTAGTACTACAAGTACTACTACTACTAGTATAGCTCTAGTACTATATATAGCCCGCGTACAGTGACTGCCGCAGGGCTATAGAACATTTTGAACTAGATTTCGCAGCTGCACCACCTCCACAAAGTTCCCACGAAAAATCGCTTACAAAACGCAAAATGATCGGGCTTTTTAACACTTATCTATCTACGTGGACATCTCACCTATCTTTTTGAACACTTTCCACAACTTTACACTATGTATTTATGCATTTATTTCTCACAAGTCTTAGCACTACTTGCAATTCCGTTTGAAATCCTGTTGTGTACACGCGTGACGTCACCCGAAATGTAATAGCTGCTGCCATGTGTTTTGCCTACATTTCGGGTGACGTCACGCGTGTACACAACAGCATTTCAAACAGAATTGCAAGTAGTGCCAAGACTTGTAAGGAATAAATGCATAAATACATAGTGTAAAGTTGTGGAAAGTGTTCAAAAAGATAGGTGAGATGTTCACGTAGATAGATAAGTGTTAAAAAGCCCGATTACTTTGCATTTTGTGAGCGATTTTTCGTGGGAACTTTGGGGAGCTGGTGCAGCTGCGAAATCTAGTTCAAAATGTTGTATAGCCCTGTGGCAGTCACTGTACGTGGGCTATAGTACTAGAGCTACTACTAGTAGTAATAGGCTAGCTCCAAGAAACGGTATTGCGAGAGTTAGAATACCGTTTCAAATTCGTGCCCATAAAAACGTGTAGTTGGCTCGGTATCCAAACATCGACACAGCTAGCGTCACATGTAATAGCTCAAACGAATCTATAAACCTCTGACTTGCTCGCGGCAACTGCATGGGCGCTACTGGGCGCTACTTATTTATCGAGTTATGCCGTATTTTCTGAGATTAATTGGATAAACACAACAAGAAAGCCGCCATGTCCGCCATGTTCGGTGCGACTCAAATCGGCAATGGACCCGATTTTCACAGTGCGTAGGCCTAAACACAAG
>NW_014577406.1:0-9515 GCF_000485595.1 Priapulus caudatus
AGAGGGGGAGGAGGAGTGGAGGCGGGAGGAGGTGGAGGCACGCGCGACATCATCAGCAGAGAGAGGCTGTGGCGGACGCTGGGAGTTATGTGTAGGGGCGGGGGCGAGAGGGAGGGGGCACAACATGTGGGGAGAGGTGGAGGGATGCCATACATAGGGCGAGAGGAGAGGAGCACCACATGCGGGGTGAAGGGGAGGGGCGCCATGTGCGGGGCGTGGGAGAGGGGGCGCCGCGTGCGGGGGCGAAAGCAGGGGAGTAATGTCAGAGTGCTTAATTGTTTGAGAAAGTTTTAATGATGCAATGCTTTAACAAAAGACCTCATTGTTTGATTTGATTTTGATATGAATTTTTCAGAATTTCGCGAAGAACGTATTTGGGATATTGACGTCGATAAAAGCTAGGGAGGAAGGTTATAAGCAGCAGCCAGATACACACGGCAATGCTGATCAAAAGGTAACAAGAGAGACAGACAATTCCTAATAATTAATTTTTGTCTTAATTCTTATAAACTACAATCAGTGAGAAATGTGGTAAACCTAGAAGCACATGCAAACTCATTTAGACCAATCAAGTATTGTCCTAAGGAACCCCTAAATGGCTACATCTGTTGTAAAATATAGTATATATGTAGTAAATATAGTTTATAGGGCATTCGTCTTTCCCCACAGTCTCTCTAGGTGAAGAGTTGTGCGATGAAACCTTAAAACACTTTCTCTACTATTTGCAGGGTCAGCAACAACAGCAACAGCAGCAGCAACAACAACAACAACAACAGCAGAAACCACAACAGCTGACTGCTTACAACAGATACGATCAGGAACGCTTTACAAAGTCGAAGGAAGGTATGAAGTTCTTCGTGCGTCTGTTCTCCTACGCTCATGTTCTTACATGAGACAGTGCTTTTAACGTGTAGAAATACGGCGATAAGAATGATCTGTGCTAGCAGGGCTTTTATGAAAATTTACAGAAAGTTGTATTATCAAATGTTATCTCTATTGAACGAGATCTTTACTATGATTTTGTCTTCACTCTATCTCTGCAAGAAATTTTCATATTAAAAACTACTGATAATTTGAGATGCCTACACCAGGCCAATTTCCTAGTGATTACACGCTGTAGATCATCTGTGTTATAGCAGCATTACTGAAAAATAAAGATATACGTAACTTACATTCGTATTTAAATTAGATTCGATCAGTGCTTGCTCTCTCCTCCATCGAAAATGCTACAGTCACTTCATAGGAACTTGACACACAGGAACTGGAGTGAGGTCTCCAGGTCAGTGAGCCACCAGGCTTAGTGACTTGAGAGTGCAACAAGACTTGACAACCGGTGACTCGCGGATAATTCACCAGCTAACGTTGCTTTCCCCCGCAGCTACCGAGGGCTTCAAGATCGACACGATGGGCACGTATCACGGCATGACCTTGAAGTCGGTGACAGAGGGCGTGACGGCGCGCAAGGCTGCGCCCGAGCCGCAGCAGATGCCCAACGCTCAGCAGCAGGCGAAACCCGTCTCCATCGCCCGACCTCCCGCCAACGCCAAGCGAGGTGAGATCTCCTGCGTCGGGGCATTTCTCGTGCCGGAACTGTCGCTAGAGCGAGTCGAGGTCGCGAGAGTAGACAAGAAAATAAGAAATAAATAGGAAGGAATAAATAAGGAAATAAAAGAAATAAGTAGTAATAAGTAAATTGTTTGCATTTGCGCGGTTTGGAAGCCTCTCGTCTCTAGAGATAGGTCGAGTGTTTCGTTCGGCTCATCTGTACGCGGTGACTGGTGTGTTTGCAGGTTCCCGCACCCCCATCTTTGTCATACCGGCAGCCACCACCTCGTTGGTGACCATGTACAATGTCAAGGACATGCTGCAAGACTTCAAGTAAGCCTGTGTCGATTGATGATCACTGTTACCAGTTACAACATGTCACCTGTCGTTGTGTAGCGTCAAACATGTTCCGTGTAGATGTGTCACATGTAACATGTTCCATGTAGATGTGTCACACGTAACATGTTCCATGTAATTGTGTAGCATGAAACATGCTGCCTGTAGTTGTGTAACATGTAACATGTTCCGTGTAGTTGTGTAACATGAAACATGTCGTCTGTAGATGTGGAGCACATAACGTTTTGCTTGCAGATGAGTAATATGTAACATATCAATGTTATCATCTGTAGATGTTTAGCATGTAACATGTTATCCATAGACTTTAATGTGTAACCCTACGATCACATGTAGGCATTTCACGTTGTGATGCATTCGCACATGCGATCGCATTGTATACCTCGCGTGACATTTTGTTTTCGTCTGCCTAGGTTTATGAGTACGGAAGACAAGAAGAAGCAGGGTGCTAAGCGTGATAACGAGGTGCTCATCCAGCGACGGAAAGACGGCGGCCTGACGGTGCCTTACCGAGTCATCGACAACCCCCTCAAACTGTCCCCCGATGACTGGTGAGTCATGGGTACGGTTGAGCTGGGATGCGCTCCCGCCACCCACCAGGGGTCGCCTGCTGAGCTCACGCGCCCGGAGGCTTCTACGGGGAAACGTAGAATTATTGCGTATTACAGTAATCATTTAAAATGGTGTTCCTGACCGTTTTCGTATTTTTCCGACTACTACAATACTTACTGGTATTGTTTGAGTAGCAGCAAGTGACTAAAGTAAAATTGAGATGCCCTTTTGTATGGTGGTTGCCGATTTCAAGGAAATTGTCGCGACGTGATTGAACGTATACTATTTTATATACTATAACAGCATAAAACCGTGGTAAATTTTATCTTGAAGTGATTAGTAAAATCAACGACATGTCAGCAATACGTTTCAAACTTGTACGGTTGAGTAAAAATTAACTTTGTTATTTAGATTAGTAACATGTTTACTATTAGGTGAGACTACATTTCGCTATATATTTGTCGCTTGTGCAGTTATTTACGAAATAATTCTTTTAACGCCGCGCCGTGTACGTTACTTTCTCACGTTAGCGTTACCGTTTCAGGGACAGAGTCGTTGCTGTGTTCGTGCAAGGGCCGGCCTGGCAGTTCAAGGGCTGGCCGTGGAATGGCAATCCAGTGGAAATCTTTGATCGGAGTAAGTGCCTGCTTCACCGAGCTTAATAGCGTGCAGACACGCGTCGACTGACACCGGATGCGTCAGCGTCACACGTGGACGCTGTTTAAAGTCACACGTGTCAACGTGTTGACGATTTGACACAAATGCTCGCAGTGAAGTCAGACATCCATGATGCCACATCAGATACACGGACCCAGTAAAATGTCAGATAGGATTCGACGTGGTGTGATCGGACGCGCGAGGTTAAATGATGAGCTTACCGCATCGCAGGATGAAGTCTCACGTGCATCTCTTGTTTTTTTTTATCCGTGCGTGCCAGTCAAAGCGTTTCACATGAAGTGGGACGAGCTGCCGCCGAGATTTCATGCATATCTCTTTCTTTCTTTTTTCCGCGCACGCCAGTCAAGGCGTTTCACATCAAGTGGGACGAGCTTCCACTTGACGCCAACGTGGCGAAGTGGTCGGTGCACATACTGCAGCTGAGCAAGACGAAGCGGCATCTAGATCGCGCGTCGCTCATCAAGTTCTGGGAATACCTAGACAAGTGAGTTTGTCATCGGCGGCGCACGACGATGCGTCAAGGTGCATCACGGTGTGCCATGATGTGTCACGGTGCATCACGGTGTGTTGCGATGTGTCGTGATGTATCACGATGCGTCATGCTTAATGCATGAACTGGCGTTACATGTCCTTAATGTTATGCATCACGATGACAAATTAAACATCTGAACGCCATTGTATACCATATATCAATGTAGGTATATGTGTGTATATATGTGCTATATATTTTTTCTTATTTATACATATTGATATTTATTGCTAGATTTTGTGCATGTGTATTTGCTAAACCGTTTTTTAACTCGATATAATTTTTATTGTTTGAGTTGACATGCCATAATCGTGTTGTCTATGCATGTGTAAGTGAATATCTGTTATTATTGGAATTAATGAATACCTAGAGAAATAGAACTATATAGATTTGATGGGGCGCACTGCACAGTTGTGCTTTTTTTCTTTTTGGCTAATTTATAGCAAATTTTGTCAATATTACGATTAGTCGAAATATATTTTGTTGGATCTACCATGTTGTTTTTGCTGGCTACACCTTTATGTTACTACTGCTAAATATTCTCGATTTACCTTGTTCTCACTTCATCTCTTTTGTTGTGTTCCAGATATATGATTAAATACAAGCCACACTTGAGATGGTAGCAGGCCCATCCATCCTTGTCATCTGTTCCCCTCTCCAGCACGCAGAAGAGCCGCAGTTGTAAAAGCCTTGGACGTTTATCTACCAATTTTTGCACTGCACTGGTTGATGTTCAAGGACAACAATGGGTTGCCTGCACACCAAGAACACTGTGGCAGTGACCTGCTGATAGACTAAGCTCTTAGTTAAGGAGCAAACACGTGTGAGATTCACCAAAGGCACATGTATTTCTTCATCTTCGAAAAATTCTGTTGATTTTAGTCGATGCTGAGTACATCCCAGCCATACCCTGCGAGTCAGACGTGAAGTGGGGTACAGGGGGCAGGTCGGAGCGTGAGGGCTGTTTTCTCAATGACATTTTTTCACGAGTAGTGTGTTGTGGTGACAGGGTAACGATTGTAGGGTCACTTGCGCGAGTCTGTGTTGTGTCAATGTTTTCAGCCTTATAATTGTATATGTGTGTGAGTGTGCGTGCGTGCGTGCATGTGTGCGTGCATGCGTGCATGTGTGCGTGCGTGCGTGCATGTGTGCGTGCATGCGTGCATGTGTGCGTGCGTGCGTGTAGGCATTTGTGTTCGTACGTGTGCGTGCGTGCATGTGGGCATGTGCCTGCGTGCATGTGTGCGTGCGTGAGTGCGTGTGGCCATGTGCGTGCATACGTGTGCGTGCGTGCGTGCTTGCGTGCGTGCGTGTGGGCATGTGCTTGCGTGCGTGCGTGTGGGCATGTGCTTGTGTGCATGCGTGTGGGCATGTGCCTGCGTGAGTGCGTCTGGCCATGTGCGTGCACGTGTGCCTGCATGAGAGCATGTGGGTGCATACATGCGTGTATGCTAGCTAACTGACAATATGTAACGAGCATAAGAATGTGCTAACTGACTACTACCGTGTATATCAAGGTGATCTGAAAAGGTTGAGAACGAAGGTAGACAGGCAAGTGTGCTATTGTAAATACTGTCGATTGTTGCATCGAATCCACTAGTAACCTGGTATAAATGTATCTCTGGGGCCCGTTGTCAGAAACATATTAAAGTTAAGGCTAATGTAAAGACTAATTTTGTTTCTGACAACGGGCCCCTGGTTTTTCTCTATTGTCTGATTGTGCAGGTGTTGAAAGTGGTGTGTTTTGACAGTGAACTGTCCAGCTTGGGTTGAACAGCGATACCGACACTGTGTGGGGGTGTGTGTGTTAACTGTTCTGCATACGTGTTTACTCTGTGGTTTTATAATTGGGTATTATAGAATTGATCATTTCAAGTCAAAGTATAATCATATCAGGAGCTAATAATGACAAATTTGTCATTATGTGAATTATGTCATAATGTGTCATAATGTGACTCTTAATGACAATTTGTCATTATTAGCTCCTGATCATAATATATATATATCGTATATATTCTATATAATATATATATAATATTATATACTATATATATGAATATATTATATATATATAATATGCTTATATAATGCAATGGTCAATTCTTTAATGTATGTATATACATATTTGCCATCTTAAAGATGGGAAGACTAAACAGGTTTCCTGTTCAATAATATTCCGTTATATTTTGCCATGTCATCACCAAGAGTACGACACCTTCGCTCGTATTGCAGCAACTACTGCATTTTACTTGCAGACGAAAACCCTTTACCATAACAAGAGGAGGAGTAGAAACATAAGCATGGGTACATTACAGATAATGTCTGCGTGTGACTTGACTACGTAATAGTTAGTTACGCCAGTATCACTGCATTTTACGCGTGACGGGCAGTAATTAACCCTTTCGTTAGTCGGCCGAGTTGGATCGCCACTTTTCAGTCTTGCGTTCCAGTAGGACGAGCATGAACGTATAGATTCCCTCGAATACGTAGCCCTCGGTGCAGATCGGAAGGGGGGAATGTCGTCGCGAACGATGCGTGTGTGCGATTCACGTGTCACGGTGTGTACATGTAATACCGTGCGTCTAAATAGATTCTCTCCGTTCGCTATGGCCGTCTGCCCCCCCCATGGGAGTCTGAAAGTACTGAATGTACTATAAGTACTGAATGTACTATAAGTACTGAATGTACTATAAGTACTGGATGTACTATAAGTACTGGATGTAGTAATGAAAGTGAGTGAAGCACTTGAGTCTGAAAGTACTGTAAGTGAGCAGACTGGTGTTCCGTCGTTTTGGATTCTGTGCACCGTGTCTTGCTACGGCTACTAGCTACGGCTACGGGGTACACTGCTGGTATAGCGTTGAGAGTGTGTATATCTGTAATCGACATAGAGGGAGTATTACAAGTATCGCATGAATGACGTGTACAGAAACGCGATAGGTTTTCGGTGACGTATTGACATGGTGTTTTGTTTCATTAACTGTAGTTTAAGTGCATATATCTATCTATACACCTTACGTAGTACTGTTTGTAAATAATTGTAAAAGTATGGAAAGTATTTTTATGCATCGTATATATGTGGGTAGCTAATGATTATTATTTTGCCTGTAGACTTAGTAATATGAAAATAAATCATAGTGTTAATAAATATTATCGTTTTGTTTATGAATATATATATTTATATAACCTCTCTCTTCTCTCCCTTAAAGACAGTATCAAATTGCTGTTACTCTATGCTCTATGCACTTTGACTACGGAATTTCAAAACGTTTTTTTAAATGTTTTGATTATACATGTGTATTTTGCACGAAGGCACATAGACAAGTTTATATAGAACAGGTAAACGCACCTGCTTCTAGTCTGAGTTTAGAACTTTTGTTTCCGCGCATTTACTAGGAATGGCCGTGTACCGCAAACCGTTTAGGAATATAACATCTACTTTTGTAGTACACAACCGAGAAACGTCATTTCTGACGAAGCAGTTAACTTAGAATCCCGCAGATGGATCGATTTTTTTTTATTATATGATCTAATACGCATGTGATTTGCATACTTATAGTAATGGGATGCGTCTATCTTAATAACTTATCAGCAAACTGGGTTGGCGCCCATACACGAGTATATTATAATACACAATTCACTGACTCCGATTTTCGTGACACCGCATTGAGAGCGCTATTATAGTTTCTCATGCGTTGAATTCAATCAAGAGTGCATGAGCGAGAGATCTCTCATTCATGTGCATCTGATATAAATGATTGTACAGCCAGAAGGATTACGGACAGAGGTGGTTCATTCTACATGAGCAGGGTCGCTGTACGCTCGCCTATATATTTCGATTTACGAACAAGCAAACTAACAATTTTATGTGGTGAGCGTCTGTTTTCTACGTTTGTCTATTTCTGCGTTTTTTACGCCAATACGGGGTATTACGGCTGTCGTAAAATATCCAGACAGCATTTTTACTACAAAAAATCTTCGCCGTTGTAAGCTAAAACGTATACCGTAAAAGATATTCCATTAACAAGCGAATTAAAATGTAAATTCGAACCAAAGGGAAGTTCGCATTCTCCCTCAAGCGAATCGGTTTTCTTTTTCTTTCGAAAAGCAACGAAACATTATTTCTATACATACAGCGGCAGAGAGACACAGCTTGGTTAATACCCGTGGTTTCAGACGGTTGCATAAGCTTTCTAATTACACAGAGAGATGTGGAGAAGAGGATGTGCGTGCTAACTCCCGGGGTTAGCTCAGACCGTAATGATAGTAGTCCGTTGCTGTCGACGATGACGTTTGTTGTGCACTTCACCGATGGGCTGTCATGTGGCTCCGTAGGCCGAAGGCAGAAGCACACGCCCGTGCACAGCTTGGGCGCACTGGAAGTGTATTATAATATGTCAGTGTATCAGACCGTAATATATATCAACCACATATATACGAAGTGAATACGACCATTAAGTATGAAGTTCAAGCTTAATTTACTATACACACTGCTGCGCGCTAATGTTGTAATGGGGATCGACGGCTGCAGAGCGACATGAGTGCCTATAGCTTTAGCACACGCACTCGGAGAGTATGTTCAGACTACGGTCTGACCACTCAGCAGAGTGGAATTAATCCACATGGTTGCCACGCATGCATTGCAATGCAATCCGTTCAGTCACACTTGACTGACCATAGAAATAATATACTGGCTAGACTAGTGTCCCCTATATATTTCGGTGACTGACTATATATCTGTGTGCATGAAAGCCGCATCGGGCAGCAGGGCGTGTGATCCCCGCATTTCTTCCATCAATCCCGCGACACTTGAGCCACAAAAAAACTTACTGACAAACCATTTGGCTTCTCTTCAGACCTCATGCCCGCCTTAGCCGGTAGATGGCGCCCGTTGTTAAAACGAGCGGCGCTAAACCAATAGATAGATAGATACACATATGCATCGCGCGTTGCGAGTAATTTTATTTTCAGCGCGCTTTCCTATACGCGACGTTATATACGAGGAACGGCAGGCGGACGGGCATGCGTGCGCGTGCGTGTGTGCGACGAGCAATTCTATTATAACCTTACACCGAAAATAACACGTCGAATTTTCACCTGATGATATAACGCAGGCGCCAGGTGTGTCGTGTCGGAGTCTCTGCGTGAAAGTGTAAGCCGAGTTAGATTTCAGACGTACGACGCGCCGTGTGTTCGGATATAGCGGGACTCCTACATAGCTTCCGTAAGAGAAAGGGAGAGAGAGAGAGAGAGTGAGAGAGAAAGCGAGAGCAGGGGATCACTGTGTCTGTTCATGGATTCACGACATTCTAGATGGTAAGGCGTGTTACGGATACTATAGGTTATACATCGTAGCGCAAGCGGTAGAATGACGAGGATGGCAATAAGTAGACGTCCGCCATATGGCCGCGTGACGGCAAAAATTGTATTTGTAAAGCTTTGTGATATCGCTGCGTGGATGATCGAGTCTCCTGACATCTCGCATCGTTGATGTCTTATCAAGAGATAAAGAGATACAGTGAGAGAAGGCAAGAGAGAGAGAAGTAACGAGAGAGAGAACTGGCGAGAGCAGGAGAGAGCGGGAACGAGGGAGAGAATTAGAGAGATGAGTGGAGTGAGCGACAGAAAGAGAGAGAAAGAGAGAGAGAGAGAGAGAGAGAGAGAGAGAGGGGGAGAGAGAGGGAGAGAACTGGTGAGTGCGGGAGAGAACAAGAGCAAGTAAGAAAGATAGAGGAAAGCGGAGTGATTTGGAAAGAGAGAGAAAGAAGGAGAGAGAGAGAGAGAAAGAAAGAGAGAGAGAGGGGGGGGAGAGAGAGGGAGAGAACTGGTGAGTGCGGGAGAGAACAAGAGCAAGTAA
>NW_014577406.1:13688-15324 GCF_000485595.1 Priapulus caudatus
GCTCACCAGTTCTCTCTCTCTCTCTCTCTCTCTCTCTCTCTCTCTCTCTCTCTCTCTCTCTCTCTCTCTTTCTCTTTCTTTCTCACACTCTATCTTATTCTTTCTCCCAATCTCTCTCTCTTTCTCGAATTTTCTCTCGCTCTCCCTCTCTTACTTTTTGTTTCACTCTTTCTTTCGCTCTTTTTTACTTACGATTACAGTTTTTCTCACTCACACTCTCTCTCTCTCTCTCGCTCGTCTCTCGCTTTGGGTTTCTCCCTCTCCCCATTTCTTTTTTTCTTTCTCTCGCTCGTCTCTCGCTTTGGGTTTCTCCATCTCCTCATTTCTTTCTTTCTCTCTCTCTCTCTCCCTGTACTCTCCCTCTACGCTCAGTCCCTGTCTCTCTCATATCGCCTTACGTTCTCGTTATTACTTCTTTCTAAGGCTTCACCGTTCGCTTACCGTGTGTGCCGATAATAGACCGTTATCTTTCTCCGCGGGACTCACTGTTTGCCTTCGGCTCTCGTCTTTGGTCCTTGTTTTTCTTTCTTTTGATGGGTTTCGCGTGCTAGCCTAGCCGCGCTCTCGCATTTCCCTCGGTGTTTACTCGTGCTAACGTTGCATGGGCTTCGGTTTATATACGCGACGTATTTGCTTTTTCGTTGCCGCGATCAGCGATATACTCTGTCTCCGGCGAAGGTTGGCCAAAAATGACACGAGCCGTGAGGAAAAAAATGCTATTGAGAAATAATGCAGGCCTACGTATACGCCTACGTATATACGCGTACGTATACGCGACAACAGACGCCATTTTGGCGCCTTGTCGAGAATCTGCCACACAGCAGGCCGAATGACAGACAACAGTATGGTAATAATGAAGCTTTCACGTGCGCGCGTGTGACGTACGTAATTCATAGATAATTTTTCAATTATGATGAAATCATAAATTAATTTGCGGATAATTACGACCAGCCGTTTTATTATTATTTTTTGTTTGACATCGGCCATATGCATTTTGTAATGGCGGTCACGTGCGCTCGCGGCGGATGTGATTATGAATAACTTCCGGTAATCGATTAGGTCAAAGTTTTACACACAGCACCTACTTAGACGCAGACGACAGCGAACGAAGAATTGAGGAATTCTATACGAGGCGCGCTCAGGAAGTTCGCATGTGTAATTTTTCCGCATAAATGCATCCATCAAAGTCGAGATAAAGCCGTTCGGTGAATAAGTTCCTTTCGTGTCTGAAAGATGATTTTTCGTAGATTGACTGTGAGTTGAAATGCGAAAGATATTGATTGTGCTCGAGAAGAGTGTCAGGGTATGTGGTGCGTGTATCATAATGAGAAGGGAAGAGCACAAACGCAGGGGGGGGGGCACAGCAGGGAAGATAGGTCAGCTAAACCGTCGCTCGATCCATCGCGTATTCACAGCTTTCCCCCGAAACAGTAAGCCTAACCGCTTTCCATAAACCGCAGACGAGAGAGAGAGAAAGAAAAAGAGAAAAAGAGAAAGTGTGTGAGAGAGAGCGAGAGAGAGCGAGGGAGAGAGAGAGAGCGAGAGCGAGAGAAAGAGAGAGAGAGAGAGAGAGAGAGAGAGAGAGAGAGAGAGAGAAAGAGAGAGAGAGAGAGAGAGAGAGCGGGGAAGGGGAGAA
>NW_014577406.1:16646-20315 GCF_000485595.1 Priapulus caudatus
ACTACACACACACCACACACACACACACACACACACGACACACACCACACACACTTATACACTGAAATGGACTCTTCGCGTCAGTGCTCGACATCGCTGTCGTCACATCGCACCGGCGGTCTAGCCACGTGCCAGAGGTGACTAGTTTGCATAGCGGACGGTAAAAGCAGGATTTACCATATGGGAAAGGAATGTTTACACAAGGCAGATACTGGCCACGCGGTACGCGCAGTGCGGTGTGCCTATAGTAAATCCGGAAACTACGCTATCCCGCTTGCGTGGTTTCAACGCAAAGGGTCGGTATATATCATGGGCCAGCATATAGTCGTAACAAGAGTGTCCACTGTATAGACTATGTTGTGAACACTGCGGGTCGGTATGGCCACTAGCGATGTCGCTAGGGCTGCCAGTATAAGCGCGCGCCTCTCTCTGTCGCTCGTCCGAAGATTTTTTATCAGCGGTATACGCTTTTTTCGGCGTGTTAAATGAGGCAGAGACCGAGGGTGAGACTTTAGGTCAGGTTTCTAGCATGAGCACGGTGCAGGTTTCTTGGTCTCACTGTCACAGAGCGCGATAGAGCGCAGATGCTGGGTCCAGTCCAATATATCGGAGCCTGGATAAAGTTTATCTTATTATTAATTATTATCTCATTATTAATGTATTATTAATGCCTCTAATTTTATTAAAGAACATCTTCTCATTAAATTCTTGCAACGAGTACTATTCTTGTGCAGAGCGATGCACCGGGAATCGAGAACGCAGATGGATTTGCGGAAAAATGAATCGGGACGTCAGAGTCTGACCAGGAGATTGCAAATGATGAATGCATATGCGATGGTTGATTTTAGCAGACGAGTGCCATTCTAAGATATCAGGACTTGGGGGCCGTTGTCCAGAAAATCGTAAAGTTATGCTAATGTAATGCTACGATACACTTTACGACCAATGTTAATGTTACGAGAGTAGCGTTTGACAAGAAACACATCGTAAGCTATACGAGCAATCAACTCACGATAATAAACAGGAACTTCATAATTTCCATGTCACAAGGGCTGCTGATTGGATTGAAAATCGATCAGCAAATTCAAATTTATACACGATTTATTGTACATCACAAATAGATTTGTGATGCATATTATGACCGGGGAACCAACTAATAAATATTTGATAACCGCTTCGGGACGCACTCCCCTCCACGCCACAACACGAGCGTGGATCATTCGATTTATTCGTGGCACAACAAGACAAATTATCTCAACTGTTCGACACGCAGCCGCGCGTAACGAGTCGTGGCGTCTGCAGAAGTAGTTCAATAACAATACTACGTATATATCAATATATAGCCATACTAATATAGGCCATACGCCATTTGTAAAAGTGTTTTGTTTTGTGTTTATGATCAGTAAGATAATTAATTATTTTGGCCGTGTTTTTCAAGAAATAACACACCTTTTACTTCCATTATTATAAAATATAATATCACTATAATTGTAATTCGTAGTGTAAATGTGTTATTTCATCTTAATATTACAGTTTAAAGTTACGAGAGGGTCTGGGCTCTCGTACTGGTTAAGAGGATAGTTTTCGAAGATTTTTCAATTCTCGTAACTTTGCGATTGTTTCCTGTCAACGGTTTACGAGTGGAAGTTTAATGTTAAGACTAATGTTAAGACTATTTTTGTTTCTGACAACGGCCGCCTGGTGTGTTGGGCTGTGCTAGTTAGAATATAACGTGTTTTTACTGGCTAAGCAATGAGTTAAGCTCAAATCTATTCAATACTCTTGCATATATTGATTAATTATTAGTTATTAATGGTTATTGATAAGCGTATGATACAATATATGAATTAAGCAATATTGCATCGGTTAGTATCAGATGGTATATCCTCTAGAGCCTAGAGCAATACATAGATGAAAGAGGTTCCGTTAGAGGCGTATGGGTTCTTACTGGTATTAGCCGTATTATGTTTGATCATCACGTCGTAGCGATGTTGAATCATTTGATTTTGATAACTGCATGAGCGATAATAGATGATATAGCTGATTCGGAAGTTAATGAGCAAACGAGCAAAACGGCCGAAACGAGACGAGACAAACGAGAGTTGTTAATGAGACACTGAACAAAAATTTGTCTCATTACTCCTGCTGATATTATAGCTGAAAGCAATGTTGCTAGGATATACAGGAAGCATACTGTGGGAACTATTAACCATCGGCGCGCCGTTAGAGACAGCGTGAATTCTTATTAGTAATAATGTAACCGAGCCCAGAAGCAGGACATAGCGAGGCAGATATACTCTTTCTCCCCTTCCGTATATATATATATATATATATATATATATTAATTGACCAACATTACGCGAAATCGACTGGAATAAGTGAACCGTGCTTACGCATTAGCAATAATTATGTAGTCAAGCAAAGACCGCGTGTAAATACGCGCTTGCCTGACGACGAATTACGATGAAGCGCATAACTGGCATGCAGTTCATCTGTACGCCCCGCTCGTTATACGGGTTGTTGTCAACACAGGCCGCTGTGTGTATATAAACCAGTCCAATTTCGCCATCGTATAAATAGTCTAGACCCATATAGGGAGCTCGCGGTTATTATGCCTCCGGCAAACCACCGCGATATTTGTTATTGGGTTAATAAGTGGTCATTTATAATTGATGGCGTGGGAAGCATCGAGACTCATGAACAAATCAACAAGTCAATAACGTAGGTTCTGACCTGATTTTAAATACGAGGACAAACCACCGCGTCACGTGTCTTGAATATTTTTTTGATAGATTTCGTTATTTTACACGAGCGATGTGTTAGTACATGGAGGTAAGATAGTGCAGCAGCTAAGAGCCATAAATCAGATGAATTGTGCACTTTTTGACAAAAGAATGAAAATTGACACGTTTAAGATATGTACATTCATATAAGATCGGGTGCCCATCTCCCTCGGCATGGTATCTGACCGCCATCATGAATTTAAGAGAAAGGCAGAAATTAAGACATAGTAGGACACTGTAATAGGGGGCTTGGTTTGGCAATATGCGGAGTGCGGAGGTCTACGGAGATATCTTACAGGACTGTGGCGAGCGTCGTGCATGTAGGCCTACACAAATTCAAATCATTGCTCGAAACCCGCTATACTACGCGGTCCCTTCCTTCCGTCACCCCCCCCCCCGTCCGTTGGGGCGGACACGGAGGCGGAAAAAGGCTATACAATCGAGTCGATTGCGGTGTGTTTAATTCTGCCAGGCTGATTGCACTCGTTGTGTCGGCGTATAAATTTTACGATGTAACCATACACTTCCCTTTCGTGTTAGCTGGAGCGTGATATTTTCCCGAGTGCGTCGTCTATTATTATAATTTTGAGCAGACACCGGCACCGTAATTAAATTACTCTTCATCCTCCTCCACTTCTCTCTTTAATTCTTTCTCTCTTCCTCTCTCTCTTTCTCTCTCTTTCTCACACTCTATCTTATTCTTTCTCCCAATCTCTCTCTCTTTCTCGAATTTTCTCTCGCTCTCTCTCTCTCTCTCTTACTTTCTGTTTCACTCTTTCTTTCGCTCTTTTTTACTTACGATTACAGTTTTTCTCACTCACACACACTCTCTCACTCTCTCTCTCTCTCTCTCTCTCTCTCTCTCTCTCTCTCTCTCTCTCTCTCT
>NW_014577406.1:22474-23719 GCF_000485595.1 Priapulus caudatus
GTAACATTAACATTGGTCGTAAGTGTTATCGTAGCATTAACATTAGCATTAACTTTACGATGTTTCTGACAACGGCCCCCAAGTCCTGATATCTGTAGAATGTCACTCGTTGTAAAATCAACCATCGCTATGCATTCATCATTTTGCAATCTCCCTTGTCAGACTCTGACGTCGGCGATCATTTTCCGAAATCCATCTGCGTTTTGATTCCGGTGCATCGCTGCACAAGAGATATATCTCTTGAATAAATTTAATGAGAAAGATTTTCTTTAATAAAATTAAGAGATTAATAATAATAATAATAATGATAACGTTTTATCCAGGTGCCATATATTGGACGGGCAGCAGCCATCTTGCGTCTCAATGCGCTTTGTGAAGAGTGAGAGAAGCCAACTGCAGTGCTCATGCTAGAAACTACTAAAGTTCAACTTCGGGTCTATGCCTGATCTGTAACAGCCGAAAAAAACGTGCTGATAAAAAATCTTGGCGAGCGAACGAGCAGAGGCGCTGCGCTTATACTGCAGCCCGTAGCGACAACGTAGTGTGCCATACGACCCGCAGTGTCACAAGATAGTCTATACAGTGACACTCTTGTTACGACTATATGCTGGCCCATGATATATAGACCCTTGCGTTGAAACACGCAGCGGTGATAGCGTAGTTTCCGGATTTACTATGGCACACGCACGCGCGTAACCGCGTGGCAGTATCTGCCTTGTGTAAACATTCCTTTCCCATATGGTAAATCTTGCTTTTACCGTCCGTATGCAAACGTAGTCAGCTCTGGCACGTGGCTAGGGACGGGTGCGATGTGACGACAGCGATGGGAGACTGAGGAAAAGGTCCATTTCAGTGTATATGTGTGTGTGTGTGTGTGTGTGTGTGTGTGTGTGTGTGTGTGTGTTTGTGTGCGTAATGTGCGTGTGTGTGTGAGAGAGAGAGAGAGAGAGAGAGAGAGAGAGAGAGAGAGAGAGAGAAAGAAAGAAAGAGAGAGAGAGAGAGAGAGCGCGCGCACGATAGAGAGGATCGTGCTGGGGGGTCTCATCCTTATAAGCTGTGAACAGCTAATGCTTGCCATTGACAACTGCGTGTACTCTGGCGTGCAAATTTTACTACACGATAGCTCGTAATCCCTCGAGCACATCTATAGTAGTGAAGAATGGGGAAGCTCGGAAGCTTTTCGAAGCATAAACATGACAGGAAATCTTGCTTTAAAGGCGTTGTCACCACGATGTATACTAACAC
>NW_014577406.1:27712-30732 GCF_000485595.1 Priapulus caudatus
CACACACACACACACACACACACACACACACACACACACACACATACACGACCCCACACCACCCCACTACACACACCGCAATCTCGGCTGGCTATAAAGAAGCAGCATGCGTGCACTCCATATACTAATGCCGACTGAAATGAAGTTAACCGACGAAGCCCTTCCAGTCTCGCAACTAGACGATTGAATCATAAACTACCGGACGGCGTGTTGATTCCCCTTTGAGCTCTTAGATGACGGGCGGCACAGTAAATAAAAAAAGGAAAAAATGTGGCGGTATTAAAGGAGCATATACAGAGGTTATAGTGCCTCTTTAGTAACCAACTCTGACCCACTTTTCTACCCCGGCATAGCGGAATGCACGCGGAACAGGAATGTGAGCACGTGTAGTAGTTAGATGTGATGATGTAGATCTATGGCTCTTAGAATTAGCGGCCAAGATTCCTCTGATTATCGACGCAACCTATCACAAAAAGTTTTTGCTCGATCCACGTGACTTTTACTGGACCAATCGAATTCGTTTTATCAGGAGTGCATGAATAATAATTATATAGCTATTATTATTCACTCCTGGTTTTATGTATGCGAAATACAGGGCCGCTGCAGGAGCAAATTCCTGGCGTGGGGGTGGTAATTAATCTTGTGTATTATTTTATGCACTGATGAGGTAATACGTTTTTTGGAAACGTTTGAAGAAATAAACGACATCGTAGTAGTGACGCCAGCAAGAGGCAGCGGAACTACTCGCTATGCGAGGTTAGTCCCCCCCCCTCCTCACTCAGCCCCCAGTACGGGGATTTCTAGTGCCACCCCTGACCACATGTAAGCTAGTATTAAGCTTTATTAATTATGCTAATATTAGCATAATTTAGACTAATTTAGCTAAATTAGCTTATTTGAGCTAATTTAGCTATTAGGCTAATATAGGATAATATTAGGCTTAGGCTAATATTAATGACCACATGTAAGCTATTAGTAATCATTTTTTATAAATTGATTGGTTCGTTTATATTGAGGTTATTTGCATTCATCACCCGCAACAACGATTTTTAAACCACAATTTATTGGTACGAGAAGCGTGTATATATAGCTACCTTTTAAAATGTGCCCACGGCGTGAAATCAAGCGAAATACCCAGCATAAAGTCTCCGGCTTGACCCAACTCTGAAACTTAAGATAGTGAGCTATATCTGAGTTTCTAGATAGTTTCGTTTTTCTGACCAGTTTCTCAGGTAAAACATGTATAATGTTCTAGTTCTCGCGGTCAATGATCTGCCACCTGTCGATAGAGTTATTCGCTATCCTCCTCATTAAAATCCGCAATATAAGCTTCATTTCGCTGTCGGCGGTCCGCGTCCTGATTGACTTCTAATCCTGAATCATGAAAAAATTAATCTGGCATGTCCCGGTTCCCATATAAATATTTGAAATGGTCTAATCCCGCGTCCCGAAAATAACCCTTTCCCTATCCCACTATAAATAATCAGCTTCGGGGATTGTACCCCCGCGACTGCTCGGATGTGAAAATAAATCCTATAACAAAATACGAGATTATGCGCCTGCCTCGCATGCCTGCTTGGATCATCGTGGGATATCCACTCTTCGCCACGTTTAGATCGTTTAGATCGTTTAGATCGTTTAGAAACGTTTAGAACGTTTAGAACGTTTAGAACGTTTAGATCGACAGATGAGCGGGTCGTGAACTTTAGAAGTATGCGTGCGTATAGTACAGTATAGGACTATAGCTACGCGCTTGCTAGCTAGGGCACGGCTCCCCCCGAAAAAGACTTCGTTAACCCCTTAACTGTGTAGGACGTAATATTACGCCATGCACAATGTACACGTACATTGCGTAGGGCGTAATATTACGTCCTGATAGTGGCTCGGTTATTTTCGCAACTAAACACCAGATCGCAGCACTGAGCAGTCAACAACAACAATGGCGTCTTCCATCAAACGCAAGCTTTCTGAAGCAGAAGTTTTGAGGCGTATTCTTGAGTCAGACGATGATTTGTCGTCTTTCGTTGATTCAGAATCAAAAGATGAACCTGACGATCGGGATGAGGCGTAAATATCTGCTCGTATTGTCCTGCTTTGGCTCGTACATTATTACTAATAAGAATTCACGCGTCTCTAACGGCGCGCCATGGTTAATATTTCCCACAGTATGCTTCCTGTATAATGCCTATGCAACATTGTTTCAGCTATAATATCAGCAGGAGTTAATGAGACAAATTTTTTGTTCATTGTCTCATTAACTCTCGTTTGTCTCGTCTCGTTTGTCCGTTTGGCTCGTCTGTCTCATTAACTCCTGATATCAGCTATATCATCTATTATCGGCTATGCGTTATCAAAATCAATGATTACATCGTACGACGTTGATTGATCAAACATTAATACGGTAATATACCAGTAAGAACCCATACGCCTCTAACGGTAACCTCTCTCATCTATATGTATTGTCTAGAGTATACCATCTGAATATTATACCCATGCAATATTGCTTAATTCATATATTGTTCATACGTTATCAATAATATAATAACTAATAATTAATCAAGTATATGCAAGATTATTAATAGATTTGAGCTTAACAGTTACTATTCTCAGCAGTAAAAACAAGTTGCTACTAGCACAGCCCAAACACCAGGGGCCCGTTGTCAGAAACAAAAATAGTCTTAACATTAGTCTTAACATTAACTTCCACTCGTAAACCGTTGACAGAAACATCGCAAAGTTACGAGAATGAAAAATCCTCGAAAATATCATCTTAACATTACGAGAGCCCAGACCCTCTCGTAACTTTAAAGTTTAATATTAAGATGAAAATAACACATTTACACTACGAATTACAATTATAGTGATATTATATTTTATAATAATGAATAAAATGTGTGTTATTCTTGAAAAACACGGCAAAATAATTAATTATCTACTGATCATAAAACAAAACAAAACATTTACAGATGGCGTATACTAATATAGCCATGTGACATGAAATTATGAAGTTCCTGTTATCG
>NW_014577406.1:33563-36331 GCF_000485595.1 Priapulus caudatus
ATCATATATGTGTATTATATGTATCATATATGTGTATTATATGTATCATATATATGTATATTATATGTATTATAGGTTATTGGCTTTTGATAGTGAGAAATACGAGTTTTCATAGTTGCAGAGGCGTTCGACTATACTGTACCTAATTCATTCGGACACAGATTTGTACAAGGAGCGCGTGACAATTAGCAATTGTATCGATCAGAAAATAAAGATATGCTATTACTCTGCCAAAACTCTGATTACTCGCGTAATAGGTGTGTCCGGCTACGGCCCCTGCTAATATACGACCAATTACTGGCACCCAGTGTTTGTATACGCCCTACTCATCCATAGTCATGCATCTCTCTCTAGTAATCGTGATAAGTCAGTCATGCACGCGCCAACGCGCATAACGGGCTTATAGCAGTGACAATCGTACAGGAAGCATCGTATGCCAGCAGGCGCATTCGAAATCCAGAATATCGGTATTTATGTATATCGGGGTATGTAATTTATCTTGCTAGCTATATGCGCTTAATAAATGCGTCTCTGTATGTCTGTGCCGAGCTGATGTGACAGCAACTTTTACACATGAAGCCATCGTAGTAGTTTTTCATCGTTTGATCGCGAAACGTCGGCTGTGCGTTATCTCACGTAACACACTCCCCGTCAACAATCGATTACTCTTGAGTCGGGAATTAAAGAAGATTAAAAGCAGACAAATTAAAAAGGCCATTCCAAGTGGCATACGCGTGAGCGCAGGTGCCGACGATTGCACTATTGATTGATAGTTCGATTTCCGATTCGTCTGTGCTCGCGCATTCGCGCACCGTGACGCATCGAATTACATGTAGATTTCCCAAGAAGACTGACAGTTGACATACGGTTTCTTAACGACCTGACGCGTGTGCGAGTCTGCCGCACATGTGTTAGAACCCAAGATTACTTCAAATATTTTTCCTACATGCTCTCAGTGCAATAACTGCATTCTGACATCGAGCCACTCGTGTTTGCCGTGTGCTATTTTTTCGATATGTTTTCGATAAATACCTGCGTCTGGCTCGTCTGCGGTGGCGTGCGCCATGCACGCGCGTCAAATGCAATGATGCGTATGAAAAACGTGAGCGTTTATTTATTCAAGTGCCGTTCGAATTCAACCGCTTGTTTGTTTTAAATTTTACGAACAACCGCAGACGTGCCGTAGCGCGGCAACGCTAACAAACGCGGGGAAACTCGTTTACACACGGACTGGGTTGATTGTTATGTAACGTGAAAAAAAATGCAGTTTGACATACAGAAATATCACGGGGTGAATAATGACAAATTGTCAACAAATTATTCGCCCCTCATTCGCCGATTAGCACAGCGGCACCGTCACACACATATCGAGGCGTAGCAAAAGGCAATCACGCCCGCGCTCCATAAATTATCACATACACTTCTACACTCACCTCAACACACACCACAGCACACACAAGTACACACACACACACACCACACACACACATCACACACACCAGCCACACACCACAATGACACACACCACACAACACACACACACGACACACACACACACACGACACACAACACACACACACACACACAGTAACCTCGACTTCCGGCTGGGTGCGAGAAAGCCGGCAGCAGTGATATGAGTAGCAACAGCGCTAAAGACAAGAAAACAAACCAACGACACTAGCATGTAACGTATCCACGACGGTGATATTAACTCATAAATGCGCTGGCGAGGTAACAGTGCAGAACGTACAGATGAGTGAGCTACAACAGAGCTAGCATGTCAACACATGGAACTGTATTGATTGTCCCTCTCGCCTGTCGCAGCGCTCTTAAAGTATAGGCCGGGGACTTGTTGTTTGATGCCCTGCGCGGTCACCGACGTGCGGCGCGGATGCGGGTTATAAGTATATTCATTCCGGCACTCGGCGGCCGTCTGCTGCTCCTCTGCTGCGTCGTTAGCTACCTTATTGCTTCGGCATTATTAGCCTCACGTGGCGCTGCACTGCGCGCGCACAGGAATTTAATGTCGTTGCTCTTCGTATATTTCCCGCTGGCTCGTCGCCACTACGACCCGCACGGCGTCACGCGCTAAAGTAACAGCTGACTCTAATGAGGGCGCTAGTGCCCTGAAAGCCACGGTCCGTTACACGCACACACACCAGCCCAACACACCACAACACAACACAGGGTCACACAGGTGCACAAAGCACACGACACAGCACACACACACACAGCACTGGCGCGCGCGCGCCGCGCGCGCCGCGGGGGTGCCTGCACGCGAGCGCACGCACGGGACGGCACGCAGCACCACACGAGAGCGCAGCCAGCGCACGCACGCACGCACGCACGCACGCGCTTCATCTGGGTACCTCACGACACAACACATCACACACACACACGCCTACAAACAGCACTCTCTCTCTCACAGACACCCACACACACCATCACGCTACCACGCCCATGCCACACGGCAGCACGCACCAGCACACAGCCGCCCGCACGACGTACACGCACACGGCACACACGCACAAACACACACACCACACACCACACACACCACACACACACCCAGCAGGCTCACACAGCACACACACACACACACACATAAGGCACAATAGCACACACAGCACACAGCACCCACCCACACACAGCACACCATCACACATAATGCACCAGCACACACCACATCACACACACACACACACACCACACACCCACACAGCCAACACACACACAGCACACACACCATCGCCGAATGACAAGTTCTC
>NW_014577406.1:36341-39219 GCF_000485595.1 Priapulus caudatus
CATCCACACACGCACTCACACACATACACATCCATGCACACACGCACTCACACACATACACATCCACACACGCACTCACACACATACAGGCGTACAAAAGCAATCACGCCCGCGCTCACATAATTATCCATACACATCTACACTCACCTCAAACACACACACAACACACACACAACACACACACACACACACCACACACACACATCACACACACCACACACACCACAATGACAACACACACACAACACACAACACACACACACACACACACACACAACCACAACACACACACACACACACAGCTAACCTCGATACTTCGCTGGGTGCGAGACAGCCGCGCAGTGATAATGAAGTAGCATACAGCGTAAAGACAGAGAAAACAAACCAACGACACTAGCAATGTAAACGTAACCACAGACGGTATATTAACATCATAAATGCGCTGCGAGGTAACAAGTGCAGAACTACAGATGAGTGACTATCAACAGAGCTAGCAATGTCAACACATGAACTGTATTAGATTGCTCCCTCTCCCAAGTCGCAAGCGCAATCGAGATGGATGTGTATGTGTGTGAGTGCGTGTGTGCATGGATGTGTATGTGTGTGAGTGCGTGTGTGGATGTGTATGTGTGTGAGTGCGTGTGCGTGTGATTTTTTACAGTCATGGCCCCAAATTGTAGAGTAGAACTTGTTCTGTTGATAAACAGATAACAATGATGGCTGTTTGATAAACTCAGCCGCATTTTTGTTGAAGTTAATGTGTTTATACCATTTTGAAATCCCTTCTGTCAACGTTAATTTATGTCTACTCTTAAGTATGCAGCTAATGTCTTCTGGGCCCATCGCCGGCCGTCCCTGAACAATTGCATGGGTAATGTGCCAAATTCCCCCTCTCTCTTTCTGTTAGCTAAAAGACCGTACTACACATCCGTTCGGGTGTGGGTTCGTGCTTGCGTGCGTGCGTGCGTGCGTGCGTGCGTGCGTGCGTACGTTTGCGTGTTATCAACGAGCATGCTTAAGTTTCAATTATTTACGAGTCAATATTGTCCCGCAGCGATTCTTAATTGTTTTGCGATTGAAGATATAGGATGCTGCTGTAACAACATCTTCATGGTTTCGGCTTCCGTCGCTGCTAGGATGAAGGCATCCGTGAGCACAGCATCCCCCAGCTAACACGGCTGCTGCTGCTGCTGCTGTTATTACTATACTGTTGTTACTGCTGCTGCTACTGTTGCTGCTGCTGCTGCTACTGCTGCTGCTGCTGCTACTGCTGCTGTTATTACTACTGTTGCTGCTGCTACTGCTACTGTTGCTGCTGCTGCTGCTACTGCTGCTGCTGCTGCTGCTGGGGGTGGTGGTGCTGCTACTGCTGATTTTACTGCTGCTGCTGCTGCTGCTGCTGCTGATGTTGCTATTGCTGGCTGCTGCTGCTGCTGCTACTACTACTACTGCTACTACTACTACTGCTACCGCGCGGCGTGCTTGTCTGGGGCGCGCGCGTCTGCGTCATCAGGTATAGCTACGTGTGATTGATGCGACGTTCAACAGGAACTGTGTTTCCGCTGCACATTGCTCATCGAGTAAGAACCCTTCGTCGTTGCACTCGTAGGTGGTGAAGTCAAGTAATGCATTGCATTGAGCGGCGAGGGGTCAGCAGCAAAAGTAGCAGCAGCAGCAGCAGGAGGAGGAGCAGCAGCAGCAGCAGCAGCAGCAACAGTTACAGACATTAGGCGATGTAGCAGCACAGACCTACATTCAAACTAAGATCTGGCCAGGAGATAGATCCTCTGGCCATTGTCTGACTATGGACCATGATCTATGTACTCCTCAGGCTATGGTCTGTTCAAGATCAAGGTCTACACTCCATGATCTGGCCAGGACTAAATATTTTATAGATTATGGTCTGTCCAGCTCTAAGGGATATAGACTATAATATATAGTCTGCCCATAGCGAGTGGAGTGAATCTAGAGGCCTTCGTGCCTCTATTCACTACAAGATTGTCGTGCCCCAATCCCTGCCTCCGACGGATAAATATATCATTGGCTTCGCGGCGTGTTGCGGAAATAAAGGGTTAGCCGGCCGAATTGAATTGCACAAAACGCGTTTGCGATTAACGCAATCCCTAACTAGACTCTGTAGCGGTTAATGGTATATCGCGTGTTTGCAACTATTAGCTGCTGCACGCATGAACGCTGTCATACGGCAGTGTGAATCAGTTAGCTTCATTCGCGTACTGTCGGTCCACCGCGTAACCACTAGCGATAATCGTACTAACGAAGCCATCATCGGAGATCATAGAATCAAACGAAGCTCCGGCGTGTTGCGCATGCGCGGTGACCCCTAGCAACGACGTCACTCCCACCTGAGAACAATAATGTATATGCTGTGTAAGTATTGTATGCTGTGTGTGCTGTGTATGTATTGTATGCTGTGTGTGCTGTGTATATGTATTGTACGTTTATGCAGTGTATCATGAGCGTATTAAGTATGCATACTTAATACGCGCTTGCTTGTATGTATAGACTGTATATACAATATAATGTATATATTGTTCTCAGACCCCTACTTATACCCCGCCTGCATGTGGCATTACTATACGGTCCTGGCACGTGTGTCGCGATCTTCATCATCGTAACGAAACGACGTTTTTCTTCATCCCCGACGAACGAACTTTTTTTTACGTCGACGACGAAAACTCTCGCGAATCGTTGTAATGTAAATCACAGTTTACGATCGTCCCCGTGTTTACGCAGCGTACGCGCGACGCTGCTGCTCCCACGCGATACGCGAGTTTGCTCGATAGATGCGTGAAGCGTCAAAGCAACATCTCCCCTATCCTCTACCCACCGCCGCTGCTGCTGGGCTCTACACCTATAG
>NW_014577406.1:39229-63287 GCF_000485595.1 Priapulus caudatus
GAATTGAAAAAGGGCTCGCTACCGACTACACTACGGCGGCAGTTTAAGAGATGAAAGAATATTCCACGTAGTGATGTGGATCTGTACCGACTGCGCATCTATTGACGAATAGCATTATTTCGAATTTTTGTTATACAAAATTCTTAACTTTTTAAAATTTTTGTCCTCAGGCTAAGAACCATCTCCCAGACGTGGTGATTCTGAATATATCTTCAGTTAGCGCGATTCGAGTGAACAAATGCAAGGGCGAAAAGCGAGGACAAACAAACAGCACACAACACACACCAAGATTTAGCCAAATTATAGTATACGATACGCGTCTGTCACCTCTCGATGGTCTCCCCGCGTAGAGGCACGTAAGCTTGTTTCATGTAACCCATAAGGAAATTAAACTCCGTAGCGGGACGGTTAGAGGCGATGTGATTTCCTGGTGCTCTAACAACGCGGCTCGTGTGAGATAAAGTAGCCTGATTATTGACGGGAGGCTGGCAATGAGCGCATGTTGAAGACATGGTGGGGCGGCTGCATTCATGTAGGCAGCACGAGACCCGGATAGATTCAACATGGGCCGATATAGAAGGTATATATGCTGACTAACCATGTAGGTTGGGGGGAGGGAAGTTGCGATATCGATTGGCACCATTTTGCAAAGTATTCCAGCCAGAGATAGAGAGATAGAATTATTTGCTGCGGTCATTGTATTAGTACGCGGGCAACCCACTCTAACGACCGGACACGACATAGAATGCCGGCCACATAGAAACGGCGGCTGGCGATATACGCGTTTATTACATCTCATGAGGTTATAGCTTATCTATCTATGCTAGACGAAGCTTGGGTGAAGATGGCGTTCTGTATACATATGCGCAGACACACGCGGCGAAGCATTCTTTACACAATCGCGCGCCGTGCGCGGAGAGAGAGAGAGAGAGAGACATGAAGAGAGAGAGAGAGAAGGGAGAGGTAGGAGAGCAGAGAGAGAGAGAGAGAGAGCAGATGAGAGGTGCGTATGTTGTGTGAGAGAGATAGTGCGAGCAGAAGTCGAAAAGAGCGGATCGAGAGAGAGAGAGAGAGAAGAAGACAGAGAGTGTGTGTGTGTGTTGTTCGTGTGTGTGTGTGATCGTGTGGGTGTGTGATGTTTTGTCGTGTGCGTGTGTGTGTGTGATGGATAGTGGGAGAGAGTGAGAAGAGAGCCGATCGAGCGACGAGAGAGAGAAAGAGAGAGAGAGAGAGAAGAGAAGAGAGAGAGAGAAAGAGAGAGAGAGAGAGAGAAGGAGAGACGAGAGTGTGTGTGTGTCGTAGTGTGTGTGTTGGTGGGGATGTGTGTGTGTGTGTGTGTGTGTGTGTGTGTGTGTGTGTGTGTAAGAAAGAGATTAGTGCGAGACGAGTAGAGAATAGAGCAGCCGATCGAGGCGAGAGAGAGAAAAAAAAAGAGAGAGAGAGAGAGAGAGAGGAGCCGCCGACGAGAGCAGAGAGACGAGAGGAGAGACACACTGTGCGACATGTACTATATATGCGCGTGCGCGTGGGTGCCTAGTGTGCCATAAGTGTGCGCGCTAGCTAGCTGTTTATAGCCCACGTGCACATCAGACACCGCACACTTATTAAACGCATTCGATTTTCCAAGTGTTCCCAGTTTTCCGGTTTACTAAAGCAGATTTGTTTCGATCTGTCTGTATTGTATGTAGTGTTAACATATCGCCGTGTGCGCATACATGTAGCATCCGTTTGTGAAGTTATTTAATATACGGAACAAAAGCTAATAGGGAAAAAAAAAAAGAACAGAGAAGAAAGATAGAGGCGCGCGCGAAGGGAAGAGAGGCTCACTCAAGCAGAGATATAGACTGAGACGAACGAGGATAACAGATAGGAGGAGAGAGAAAAAATGAAAGAGAGGAGAGGAGAGAGAGCAGCGCGCGCGCGCGTGCGTGCACGAGAGACGAGGGTATATATATATATATATTATTAATATAATATATATTATATATGTCAACGAGCTAATAACACACACACACACAAAAAAGGTTTAAAAAAAAGTTTAAAAAGAGTAAAAGGTAAGAGGTATCTAATAGCTCTTGATATTATATATATAGTTGAACTGAAGAGAAAGGGTGAACAGATGGTGGTGAGAGAGAGAGAGAGAAAGAGAGAGGAGAGATAGAGAGGGCAGAGAGCGAGAAGAGCAGAGAGCGAGAGAGGGATGGCGTAGATAGAGAGGAGAGAGAGAGAGTGAGAGAGAAGGGGGAGGCGAGAGAAGAGAGAGAGGAGGCGCGAAAGAGAGAGCGCGAGAGAGCAGAGGGCGAAAGGGATAGCGAGAGAGCGCAGTAGAGTGAGAGAGAGAGAGAGAGATAGAGAGAGAGAGAGAGAGAGGCGAAAGAGATAGGCGAGAGAGGCATAGAGAGCGAGTAGAGTGATAGCGAGAACAGAGAGCAGAGAGAGAGAGGAGGAGAGAGAGAGAGAGAGAGAGAGAGAGGAAAGGGGGCTGAAGAAGCGCGAGGAGCAGAGAGCGAGACTAGAGGGACAGCGAGAGAGAAGGAGAGACAAGAGCGAGAGAGGATAGCGGAGAGAGAAAGAAAGAGAGAGAAGAGAGAGAGAGAGAGAAGTAGGAGAGAGAGAGAGAGAAAGAGAGAAGCAAGAATTCACGATCACTGTTAACGCTTCCACGCCATCCTGTCAGTCAGCCGTGACGGCCTGATCGCTTACTTGCTGTGTGGTGCGCAAGTAAGAAACTAGTAGAGATCAATCATCGACATCCGCTCGACGTCCGAATCTGCCTCACGATTACAGCAGCAACGAGCATGTCAGGCGTGTAGAACCGAGTAGCGGCGGTGGTAGGGTGGAGGATCATCTTTACGAGGCATGAGGGAGGGGCGGGGTAGGGGGCGGGGGTAGGGGTGGAGGATGCTGCTTTAGAAGCAAGCGTCAGGCGTGATAGAAAACGAGAAGGCGGCGGGTTGGGTAGAAGAATAGCAATTAGGGCGGGGTAAGGAGCGGGGGTAGGGTGGGGTGAAGAGGAATTATAGCATAGGGGGGAAAAGGACCCGGATAGGGGGTTGCTGTTTGGCACAGCAATGTCGGGTGTAGAAAGCGGGCGAGTCAGCAAGGTTGGGTTAAGAGGATAGAGAAGATAGCTTTAGGGGTGAGGTAGGCGTGGGTATTGTGTGGTCAGGGGTAGGGGCGGGTAAGGAGTGGGGTAGGGGTGGAGGAATAGATAATATAGGTTGAGGGTAGGGGGCGGGGTAGGGTTTGGGTTGTGGGGGGGGGAGTGGGGGATGCTTGCTATTATAGTACTGCATGTCAGAGTGTAGAAACGGCGAGCAGCGGCGGCTGGGTAGGGGATATAGTATACCGCCAGCGGTACCGCGCCCACGCCGTCCGACCTCAGCCCCCCCCGCGCCCCCCCCACCAGAGCTCGCTCCTCGCTCACTATCTCCGCCTCATATCACCGGTGTAGCAACCGAGCAGTGCGGGTGATAGTATGGATATATAATAGAGTTAAGGATCAGGCTATCATGGGGCAGCAAGCAATGACTCGGTGTAGACCGCGAGCAGTGCACAGACGGCGACAGGCGCGAAAGGGTAGGTGTGTAGGTAGAGGACAGGGGGATGCTGCTTTAGCGGGTCAGTCTACGACCGAGGTGTGGAACCCCGTAGCGGCAGTGTAGGAAGAATAGGAGTTGCGTGCTAGGCGGATAGGTAGGAGTGGATACGTCACTGCGATAGGAAGAGACAGGTTGCTGCTCTGGCCTCACCATGTCTATATAGACCCGACAGCAGCGGCGGTGGGCAGAGGATAGGGAGATGTTGCTTTGACGCTTCACGCATCTCTCGAGCGACCTCTCTCTCTCTCTCTCTACTCTACTCTCTCTCTCTCTCTCTCTCTCTCTCTCTCTCTCTCTCTCTCTCTCTCTCTCTCTCTCTCTCTCTCTCTCTCTCTCTCTCTCTCGCGCGCGCGCGCGCGCGCGCGCGCGATTGTGTAAAGATGCTTCGCCGCGTGTGTCTGCATATGTATACAGAACGCCATCTTCACCCAAGCTTCGCTATGCATAGATAGATAGCTATACCTCACGAATTAATATCAACGTCTATACCGCATGCCGGCCGTTTCTAGTGCGCACATAGTCGTTCCGCTTACCCATTGCACAATACAATGCCCGGCAAATAATTCTTCTCTCTATCTCTGGCTGGAATACTTGCAAATGGTGCCAATCGATATCGCAACTTCCCTCCCCCCACCTACATTGTTGATTCAGCATATATACCTTTATATCGGCCATGTTGAATCTATCCGGGTCTCGTGTGCCTACATAATGCAGCCGCCACCACCATGTCAACATGCGCTATTGCCAGCCTTCCCGTCAATAATCAGGGCTAATCTCACCACGAGCCAGCGTTTAGAGCACCAGAGAATCAATCGCTCTAACCGTCGCTACGGAGTTTAATTTCCTATGGGTTACATAAACAACTTACGTGCCTCTACGGGGAGACCACGAACGTGACAGACGCGTATATTGTATAGTTAGTGGTGACGTTTGTTCTGTTGGAGAACCCCATATAGATATTAAATATAACCACCTCCCGATGTACATCTCCTGTCTCCCGTGATTGATTTTTTAAGACTCGCGTCGCGCACCGCGTTGAGTAGGCAGTATCGATTCTCTAGACGGGTTCCGAGTCGTTGTGGTAGATTTATTATACGTAAGAATGACGATTTCGGGCCCGTCTATGTGGTGCCGACGGTTTGAAGTTTGTAATCCGCTTTAGTTTAGTGCATTCACGTTGCGGCATTCATGTTTACCTTCGTGGTTAATTTGTCGTTTATGGCCACTCTAACCGAACAAAAAATCACGAGCGCGGCAGAATGCTTTATGTGACTATATGTGCTTTATAGATCATATTTAGAATCACATATTTTAAACTAGATATAGACTATATATCATCAGGGGTGAATGTTAACAAATCTTTGTCATCATTCACCCCTGATATCATGAAACACTAAACTATAAATAAGGGGGGGGGTACCATACTATAAAATTGCCACTATATCCATCGGTGATTCTGCGAATACTTCTATATACCTATCTCTAATGACAGCGCACCAGCAAGTTCTTTATTAATGTAATACACAGCACTGTCTGCCAAACTATGGTTACCGGTATGTACAATTATTAATGATCAGGCATGCGAGTATGACCTTATTCTTGCGCTTCAAGACTCCCGTCAATGCCTTCAAATAACACTATAGCAGGTTACACACACGTAGGAAAATATGTTACCTGGGCTAATTGTGGCTCATATAGTCACGTAAGCTCGACTGACTTAATTAATCTGTAATCAATCTCTAAATGATTTGGTTTTTACGCGATAATTTACGGCGTGTCATTACCTAAGCTGGCGATCCCTCGGGGTAATCCTATTACCTGGGTCAGTAATCACACTCCTGGTAGCTCTGACTCTATAGCCCTTAGGACTATACCTATAGGTCTTAGCTAAGGCTGAAGGCGCTTTAGTATACCAGCGTTAACTCTGATGCTAACATCGCAATAAATTTAATAATAAATAAATAAATATAATGAATAAATCTATAATTGATCAACACTAAAATTTCGAAATCACGCCAGGTTCTGTACTTGACGATTATATTATCGTCGTTGCTGCACGTTGTCGGGCGTAATATAATGTCTGTCGCATTTTAGATTGGCTTTTCTCTCGCTGAAATATTTAGTAGCTGTGAAGTGCTCTAGCCGCTGCTGATGAAAGTTATCTCAAAATTACGTGACCGTCGTGTAACGTGTAGGCCTCTATTTTCACTGTTGCTTTCGAAATTACGTGTCTGTCGTGTAACGTCTTTCATCTATTGCCATTGTTGCTTCCAATTACGGTTGAAGTGTCCACCTTACCCCCTCGTTCGTAAACCAATAATCGATTTCTCTATAACTCCTCGCTATAATACATTTATTATACGCCCCGCGGGGGAACATTCTATGCAAGTATGTACGTAAGCAGATGTCGAGTTTGAGGGTCCGGAAATATGGTCGCTTTCCCTGGGGAACTTCCCAACACGAAATGAATGCGTAATTATTGATATAGCAGACGCTAATATGATCAGATGCAATTTGGCACGACCATGGCCTCGAGGTCCTCCTAGCAGCCATCTTGGATGCATGCCATATATTATAATCGACGCTAACATACTGCCTTACTAATATAAGTAAAAACTAAGTAAATCATCATAGCAGCCATCATGTATGCATGCCATATAATAAATTCGACGCTAATATATTGTCTTACTAACGTAAGAAACAGAAGAAGACATCGAAACGTAAATAGACACGATAAATAACAATATTATCTTATATATACACAATCTTGTGTGTGTAGCCTTTGCTGCCACGCAGGGCGGTCGTTGGCGCTCTTAAGTATTTAGCGCAATCTGTTAACGGCGAAGAACGTAAATAAATAAATAATTTAAAACAGCAAGCGAAGCCGTACTGAGCCGAGGTAACATGTCGAACTTGAAAAACTCGTGTTTTATGATCGCATCTTGAAATTGCAACCGAGCGCCTGATGTTATGCGCGCGTTCTCAGAGACGCAAACTTTAATAAAGAAAATAGTCTTGGAACGGCTACGAACCGGAAGCGACCAGGAAGAATTTGAAATTTAGTAGACGCGTACTATTAACAGTGGCGGTGCATAAAGCATTTACGTCAGCACGATGTTATTCTCATTCTGAATGACGCGTACGTGTAAAACCTTTCAAATAGAATTGCAAGAGGCGCCCATACGCAACTAATTACGTCGTTTAGGCTAAAATAAGACGTCGAATACTGCATGGCTAGCTAAATGGCACTAGCATATGCATTAGCACTTTTTAACCGCGTGTTTTAAAGGGCGGGCGGTAGGCCTAAGTGAAGCCAAAAATAAACAGTCAGTCAAATTTGACGCGAATAGTCTAGTACTAACACGTCGGTCGATCACCGTATTGGATCAGAAGTAGATAATAGGGAATTCCTAGATCCTAGAATCCCTAATGGGGATTTTCTATTATCTACTTCTGATCGGATGTATTTCACCACAGGGAAATACGGTGCGGTTCTGACACGTTTCGTTTACTAGTTGTTCACTTTGCGCGAACAAAATATCAGGGCCGTAGCCTGCGGAGGGGGGGGGTGGAAGGGCAAGGGGAGCAGCTGCCCCCCTAGATTTTAAAGCAAAAAAGTTCTACTAAAAAAGAATTGTCGTAGTCAGAATGAAGGCTGTACATGTACTCAAAAGTGCCTCAAATACCATCTCCTGCGATCTACATTTTCAAAATTTTCGGGGGGAGGACCCCCAGACACCCCCACCGGTATCTCACCCCTCATTGAAATCATGGATCCGCCACTGCCCCTCTTAGGTATTTGCTCAGCCTACGGCCCTGAATATCATGGGGCAAACTTCACACAGGCAGTGTGTGGAAATAGTAACAACCACCGCATGCGCGCACGTACGCCACAGCAGTATAATATTAATATAATATAATATTTATATAATAATAATATATAATAATAATATATCAATCAAAGAATAAATAATATATAATCTAATATTAATAATAAAATAATGATGGCGTGGTGCAGTGCGTGCGATGGCGTTGGAGCGTGATAGTGCGTACGACGTGCGAGTGGTGCGATGACGTAGCAGTATGACGTGCGTGCGTGCGATATCGCGTAGCGATGATGTGACATGAACGTACGATGCGTGCACGTGCGTGCGAGTGCGTGTGTGTGTGGACGTAGTAGTGTGTAGGCGTGTGCACGTGATCATAGTGATGTGTGATAGAGATTGTAGTATATTCGGCAATAGGTATATTAACCAACATTACATATTAATGTTTTGACAAAAGATTTACTAGTGATAAACATACAATACTACTAACTAACTAAAGCTACTAATACTAAACTAACATACTAACTACTACTATGTACACTAACTACTTACTACTAACTATAAACATAAGCTACTACTACTACTACTACTACTACTACTACTACTACTACAGACTAAACTAACTGACTACTACTATTAATGATACGTACGTAACTCCTACTACTACTACTAGCTACTACTACTACTAGCTACTAACTACTACTACGTACTACCTAACTAGCTACTACTACTAATACTAGCTAATTCGCAATTACTGACTACTACTACTACTACTACTAACTACTACTACTAGCTGACTACTATTACTATACTACTACTACTACTATACTAGTACTGCACACTACTACTGAACTATACTACTAGCTACTACTACTACTACTCATACACCTACCGACATCGTTCCTCGTTAGGCTAAAACCGAGGATTAATTAATTTATAGGATATTCTCTACCTTGTTACTGCTGTTTCGCGTCTCTACGCGAATGTGGATCAACAACATTAATTTTCCTAAACTGAAATGGTAAGCCAGGCCAATCAGACGTGACAAGTCGAGTAAACCACGGCATCTGCCGGTCAGGCATATATACACTGGTCCTATTCAGCACAGCAGTACTTCGCATTCGATTATAGAACACGCATGTAGCTATGAGAGGGAGGAGGGACGTCTTAGGTAAACAGTATCCACGAATCACTCGCCACCTTCTCGCGATGGTGTGGCATGTATGTACGTCGTGTGTATATGGTGCGTGAGGAGTATTTGAGCTCCTGTCTATTTATTTTAGGCAGCTTGCCGCACGACGCGAAGACATAAATAAATACAACATCGCGTGCGTGTCGCACGTTATAGGCCTATCGGTTTACTTACTCCACTCACTGCGGGCTAGGCACACAGATCGATGGTCATATATTCGCTACAGAGAGGTTACTACATGGTGTCATAGAAGTTACTGTGGGCGTGCCATAGTTGCTACAGAAGTTACCACATGATACCATAAAAGTTACTGTGGATTGAACATAGTTGTTATAGACGTCGACTACATAATACCATAGAAGTCTGTATGTACTACAAGTACTACAGATGTTACTACATAGTGCTATAGGAGTTAGTCAGGATGTGCTATAGTTGATACAGAAATTACAAGATAATACTATAGAAGCCTGTTTGAATGTACCATAGTTAATATATAAGATTATTACATGATATATATAAAAGTTAATCTGGATCTGTTATAGCTACTACAAAAGTTACAACGTAGTACAATAATTTCTATTATCTCTGAAATTTCACCAATAGAATACGTGCACTGAATGTACTACTAAGAGGGCGGGGAGGAGGAGAGAGCGGAGTGAGAGCGGCGAATAAGCGCCTCATATGTGCGCTCCGACGAGCCATTCCTGCTGGTAAGTTCTTTTAGCACTTCATGATAGACCCGGCATCATGTCAAAAGTTTGTGTGTGTGTGTGTTGTGTGGTGTGTGTGTGTGTGTGTGTGTGTGGTGTGTGTGTGTGCGCGAGCGCGGCGTGTGTGTTTGTGTGTGGTGTGTGTGTGCGGCGTGCGTGCGTGCCGTGCGTAACGCGTGCGTGCCGTGCGTAGCGTGCGTGTAGTGTGTGTGGTGTGGTGTGTGCGTGCGGTGCGTGCGTGCGTGCGTGCGTGCGTGTGTGTGTGTGAGTGTGTGGTGTGTGTTGTGTGTGTTGTGTTGTGTGTGTGTGTGCTGTGTGTGTGGTGTGTGCGTTGCGTGCTTGCGTGCGTGCGGCGTGCGTGCGTGCCGTGTGTGTGTGGTGTGTGGGTGTGTGTCGCTGTGTGTGTCGTGTGTGTGTGTGGTGCATGTGTGTGAGACGAGAGAGAGATGTGTGTGTGTGTGTGACGTGTGTGTGGTGGTGGTGTGTGTGTGTGTCGTGTGATGTGTGGTGTGGGGTGGTGTGTTAGTGTGTGTGTGTGTTGTGGTGGTGTGTGATGGTGTGTGTGTGTGTGTGTGTGTGTGTGTGTGTGTGTGTGTGTGTGTGTGTGTGTGTGTGGTGTGTGGTGTGTGTGTGTGTGTGTGTGTGTGTGTTGTGTGTGTGGTTGTGTGTGTAGTTGTGTTGGGTGTGTGTGTGTGTGTGTGTGTGTGTGTGTGTGTGCTCTGGGAATCTGATCGCACGCCTGGCCAGCGCAGCCTTCGCGATTAGCATCAAAAGTTAGCATCTAGAATCTAGATGATCGCGTTTCTTCAATTTGCGAATTCTTCTCGTCTCTTTCTCCTTTCTTTCTTGTTTTTTTTCTCGTTTCTTTCTCGTTTCTTCCTCGTTTCTTTCTCAAAACTGTCTCGTTTCTCCAAACTACTCACAGTCGTGAGATGATGAAGCGCATTATTGCGTGAGGGAGGGTGACGATCCTTGCCATAGAATGAGAGACGGAGTGTGAAGACATGTATTTGTATTTGAATTACATGCAATAAAGATTTTATAATAATAATAATAATAATAATAATAATAATAATAATAGTAATAATAAGGTGATACGCCGCCATGCATTCGTGCGGTTGTCCGTGAACAGCGGCGGCGCTGCAGTCTCCGATGCATCCATAATTGATCGAGATTCCCCATCGATGGCAAACTTACTGCAGTGCAGACGGAATGTTAATAAATAGATGCAAATCGACTATATCGCTCTGGAATTACTGTATTAGCAACGAATTTGTGTCCCTGCAGGAAATTTGCATTACTGAATCTGCCAGTAGGCTAATGACAAATCAAAAACAGAGAGCGGCAGCGCTGGGCACTTCCCGTATCGACTTATAACTCTGTTACACTTTCTCTGTAAACCTTCGCTACTCGCCTTTTTCCAGTTAGTCAAATCGTATTTCACGCATGGTCGGCGCCTGGTAAAGCATATATAGCAGGTGCAATACTGTAATGAAGCTAAAGTCATTACGATATAGAGCGACGCACTACTACAACGATGAATTTGTGTTACATATATAGCAGCATGCTGACGCGCAACGTTATAGGTAGCTAGCCCTACCTTCGTAATTAACTACCACAACTGCAAATTAATACAATGCTAAAACAAAAGTTCTGCACGGTCTACATCTGACAAGTTGAATGACAGCCATTAGTCAGTAAAATTCATCTTCTAAAAGTGTTCTTCACGTTAAGTGACGACACAATGAACTAAAACCCGTTGTCAATGAGCAATATAGGATCCGTTTCTTTACCCGTCGTGTGCTACTACAGGCAGCAGTTCCTAAGTAACAGTAGGTATAATTGATGCAGTAAGTACAGGTGACAGTAAGAATGTAACGTGTGGCTGTAGCTGCGTGTAAAAGACGTTCTTTTGGGGAAAGGTACGACTCGATAAATCGACTGCAAATATCTTCACGGCGATTATTCATTATAATATCTATAACATATATTATAAAAAAAATTAATAAAATAAATTTAATAAGTATGCAAATTTAATAAGTATGCAATAAAAATTTAATAAATATAATAACGAATAATTCTCATAACCAATAAATTGTTGAATTCGTAATTAAATCTTTATTTTAAACGTATTCCCAATTTCGCTTCATACGTCTTCAACGTCTACACAATAATGCATGTAAATTCACCGTATAGCGTAATATATAAATGATATATAAAATGTAAATTCTCCTTTCAGATGGATTCGATCGTGATGGAACAGACGACCGAACAAAGTTTCTTCACGCGAGCTCACGACGCAGACGACGGTTCTCTATCTCTTAACAGCTCTCTCATCAGACACAGCTTGCCGAAGGAGCAGGTTCGCTTCTGGGTGTACAAGGTCGGCTACACTAGCGTCATCACTGCCGGCCTGCTCGGTAACTCTCTCAACCTGGCCGTCATGTGGCGCAGCAGTCGCTTGGCGACGCTCTCCTACTTCTTCCTGCGATGGCTCGCCGTCGCCGACTTCTTCGTCGTCGCCGTCATCCTCGTCTTCAATCTCGTCAAGACGAAGGCCGTGCATCGGTCGTACGCCGTCATGTGGTACTACGCGCATCTCAACTTCTTCCTGATGCGCTCGCTCGCCTGCAGCGGCGCCTTCATCGTCACCGCCTTCACGGTGAGTCGCTACGTCAGCATCTGTCATCCGACGCGCTGCAAGAGCGTCGGCGTCGTCACGTCGCGTGGGGTCTACCGGGCGACGACGGCGTCGGCGTTCGTCTTCTCGGCGCTGCTGCACGTGCCGCACCTGTTCGAGACGAGAGTCGTCGCCGTCGTCGGCGACGACGTCGGGCGTCGTAACGATTCAACGATCGTCGAGTACGACTGGGAGTGGAACGACGCCGTGCAGCGACTCGCCTTCTTCTCGCACGTGTACCCGCCCGTGAAGGAAGTGCTTAGCAAGCTCCTCCCCATCGTTCTCGTGCTTGTATTCAACCTGCTCATCATACAGGCGCACGGGCGCTACGTGCGCAAGCGACGGTCGCTTCGCACCGGAAGTTACTCCGAGGTGGTGCCGACGACGACGAAAGCGACGAAAGCGACGACGGCGGCGAGGAGGAGGAGGGCGAGGGAGGAAGGAAGGTTGATGGCGCTTCTGTTGTCTGCGTCCGGCATCTTTTTCGTCTGCACGCTTCCGCAGGCGTTTGTCACCGTGCTACTGCGTGCCTGCCCGAGCCTCTACGAGACGTCGGTCGCCTTCTTCGTCTTCGTGCACGTCGCCAATCTCGTCGAGTCGCTGCACTTTGCGATCAACTTTTACGTGTACAGTCTCGCGAGCGCCGACTTTCGGCAGAGCTTCCGCGAGGTGTTCGCGCCGCCGTGCTGGGCGGATAAGTGGGGGAAGCAGGGCGACGGGCCGCAGAGTGGCGCCTCGTTCGCCGCGTCGGCTCGTCAAACTTCGACGAGAAAGATTCCCGCTGCGTGATCTGCGAGAGGCATACACGCATAAGGGGTGTATGTGCGAGCGTGTGTGCTGTGCGCCCGCGAAGGACACAGCGGGTAGTAGTAATAGCAGTACGAGCGTGTGCGCTGTGTGCATGCATTTGCTCTGTGTATGCGTGTGTGCGCTGTGTGCATGCATTTGCTCTGTGTATGCGCGTGTGCGCTGTGTTCATGCATTTGCTCTATGTACGAGCTTGTACAGACGAACGATGGGTGGGTGGTTCTTCATGTGTGCGGAGAAGACACAGCGGGGGAGGGACCGTGAAGTTTAAACGTGTGCGGCAGATATTTTGTGACTGCTGTGCATTATTGAGAGACTGCCAAGAGAAGACTGCATTTAGAAAATGTGACAACGTATTCCGTGAGCGACCGCGTCGTATACAGTCGTATATGCTTCGTACCTCGTATAGTACAATATATAATATATTATAATATATATAAAAAATATAGACATATATACTGTAAGTACAATATCAGTGATATATAGCTGCTACGTGTCTACTACACGCGCACAGACACGCGCACGCTTACCACACAAAAATACGCACACGCACAGACAAAGGCACGAGAACACATACATGCATGCACAGATAATATAAGACTCACGCACACGCACACGCACACGCGCACCACGCAGGAACACGCACAGGCAAAGACAAAGACACGGGCAAACGCACACGCTAGTGCCACACAGAACACACACACGCGCACACGCACACGCACACGTACACACTATTAGTCACACATCAGACTTCAGATGCGCTAATGTTCTTTAGATGTTGGCGCCCACATCTTGCCTCAGCTGTGATATTGTCACTTTAAATAACGTATCCTACATCAGCTGTGTACCAGTATCCCTAAATATAGATGCCACTGTCATCAGTTCATCATGCAGTCATCAGTTCCGCTAATATCCCTTGAGAGGTCACGCCAACTATACATTAGCATGCAATAACTAGAATGATTACACGACCGTATTAAAATAAACCTATTCCACATCCCCTCAATATCACATCGTTACGGTGTGCCAACAACGCAGACGCGCTGATTGGTGTAGAGACCGCGTGGCGTCATCACCCGCCCGCGAGTTATTCGCTGCTTCACGTCATTGTCGTCGTCATTGCCCAGGGTGCGATGATTGGTCAGTGTCATGTCAAGGCTGCATACGTCACGGGATGTAAACTTTTGCGAAGTCGTGTCTTGGTGCGAGTGCTCTAGCCGGACGAACCGTCTCATGTGACGATTTACTGCCGGAAATTTTAACCTCTTCATTGCATTAATGTTTAAACCACGAGAACGTGTTCGTAAACGAATTGGGAATGAATTCGAGTGCGTGTGTATATATATATATATATATATATATATATATATATATATATATATATATAGGCTATAATTTATTTAAAACTCGGGTGACGACAAATTCAGGTCTTGTTCCGTTTTAACGGAAGCGAATAATATTATTGTCGCGTGTTGCTTATAATGTTATCCCGCCATTACCATGGCGTCCAACCGCGACATGTGAAACTGTGCAAACTATATCGAATTATCACTGACAGACGTATCACGTTAGTTATGTCTCCTGTTAAAAATAAGAGATATTTTTGTTATAACGCCAACACAATAATCAGCAAAATATAATTCAACCACGAAATTTTCCTAGAAAACATCATTTGAACTAGTTTACGTCTATCAAATCCATATCTGTAATGTCTGCATTCTGTGAAAGGAGAACGGAAATTATGCAAATGCGGATCCGTATATAGTCGGTGCCAAGCTCCTTTATTCATCACATGACCGATCTCTCAGAAAACTTATCATCTATCTTTGCGCAATGTCCTCACGAGTGTGTCACTCATCTGTGATTAAATCAGGTATGCGGTTCTATCTCGTGCGCGCCAGAATAAGACATTTCTATAGAAATAGTCGTTTCTAGAATCGAGTGACAATCCACCATCGGGTATCTGGGTCATGCGGACGTGCCATGCCACGTCCTGTTGCCAATAAGAAAGATTACTTGACTCTTCGCGTATTACTTACTGTCAGCAGCTTGTGATATTAGGACCTTTCTAGTAGCTATTCATCTGCGACTAACAAAAACCTCGGGGTAATTATTCTTACATTTGATCGGATTTTGCCGCAACCTGCGCCGACAGAGAGAACATAAACGAAGTATTATATCAATACGTAGTATCGTGTGTTTATGTTGTATCGGGACTGCTATATTGAGTTAAGTTGGGTTGATTGTGCTTTGATTTGACATGAAATCAAACATGCTTTGAGTCAAATTGTTGCTAAAAATTAATTACGTAATCAAAAGGTTTGACTTTGTGACACAATTGTCACATTTCTGTAATCACAAATATTAAGTTGCTGGTTGCTTAATTATGAAATGGAGAACAAAAGGTTTCGTTTTTATCCAAAAGGCATTGAGTTTTATGGCACCCTACGATTTTTAGAGGTGCACAGAGAATCGAGACACGCCACCGAACTCCGCGCAAATCTCCGCACCGCCTTCAAATTAAGCTCCAACCCTCTTTAATCTAAATGGAGACGCTCAACACCACCGCACCGATCGACGTCGCCATGACGACGACAGCGCCACCTAGCGACGTGCTCCCCTGGCAGGCGGTGACGCTGTGGATCTACACGGTCGCCATGTTTGCGGCGTTCGTCGTCGGCGTGCCGGCGAACAGCGCCAACATCGCCGTGCTGTGGCTGAGCCGACGCATGCGCCAGCCGTCGTTCACCTACATCCGCTGGATGGCCGTCGTGGATCTGCTCGTCAACGTCATCGCGTTTACGGGTTACGGTCTAGTGCGCTCGCGGCTCGTGGGTCAGAGCTACGCGGCGCTCTGGTACTACTCGCACCTGTTCTTCTTCACCTTCCGCCTGTTCGTCTGCGCGAGCAACTTCATCCTGCTCGCGCTCACCGTCGACCGCTACCTGCGCGTCTGCCATCCGCTGCGATTCGCGCGCCCCCTATCGGCGCGCGCCACCAGCGCCACGCTGGTCGCCATCTTTGCGTCTTGCTTCGTGCTGTCGCTGCCGCACGCCTACGAGACGACGGTGACGCCGTACGTCGACGCGGCGACCAACGAGACGCTGTACACGTGGAGCTGGAACGAGGAGGTGCGAGACGAAGTGTTCTATCCGCATGTCTATCCGATATTCAAGGAGATCGTCACCAGGTTCGTGCCGATCGCCGTCGTCGTCGTGCTCAACGTTCTCATCATCAGGTAATGAACTGACGTAAGAACTGACGTGAGAACTGACGTGAGAACTGACGCAAGAACTGACGTAACAGCTGATGTAAGAACTGATGTAAGAACTGACGCAAGAACTGACGTAAGAGCTGACGTAAGAACTGACGCAAGAACTGACGTGAGAACTGACGTAAGATCTGACGCAAGCCCTGACGTGAGACCTGACGTAAGAACTGACGTAAGAACTAACGTAAGAACTGACGTAACAGCTGACGCAAGAACTGACGTAACAGCTGACGTAAGAACTGACGTGAGAACTGACGCAACAACTGACGTAAGAGCTGACGTAAGAGCTGACGTAAGAACTGACGTAAGAACTGACGTAAGAACTGACGTAAGAACTGACGTAAGAACTGACGTAAGAACTGACGTGAGAACTGACGTAACAGCTGATGTAAGAACTGACGTGAGAACTGACGTAAGATCTGACGCAAGCACTGACGTGAGAACTGACGTAACAGTGAGAACTGACGTAACAGCTGATGTAAGAACTGACGTGAGAACTGACGTAAGATCTGACGCAAGCACTGACGTGAGAACTGACGTAACAGCTGACGTAAGAACTGGCGTAAGAACTGACGCAAGAACATCGTATGGCGCCTGTATGTCGCTAAACGCTATATTAAAATGAGTGATGGCGCTTTATTTCGATATATTTGCGAGATTATTCTGAAGCCACAAATGCTCTCCCTAACCCTAACACCATAATCATAATGCTAATCTTTATTCTAATCGCTACCTTATCCTTCAGACCAACTCTCACCATAACTCTCACGGTGTAAGAACTGCAAGCGGCGTATGTATTTTGGTTAACGTGCACACTCGTTATACTAAATTAAGGACGCTTTATTTCGTTATTAAACCCCTAACTTTCTCTCTTACTCCCTTACGCTAACACAATAATCATAATCCTAACTCTTCCCCTAATCGTAATGTTATACTTTACGCTAGCCCTTTTTCATACACCACCCTTACCATAACTGCAATCCTAACTTAATCCTAACCCTAAGCGTATCCGTAATCTAACCCCAACCAATGTTATAATTATTTAGTGTAGGAGGTGTGCCGTGAGTGTCATACGCTATCTAAGACGGTTATGCTATTCGCACAAGAACGCCAAAACTATCTTCTTCATAAATGTTACAAACATTCGCGTTAAGCTTCCACTATTGGCGTGTATATGATGTAATCTTGATTCATCGTTGGAACTTCATTGCTGTCATTGCATCAGTTAACTGTCAGTGAATTTTTGGAATACTTGCTGAATGTTTGTGTGAGAACAAATAGAAGCAATCTAAACCTACTAAAGCTATTAAGAAAAGTACTTTGAAAGGAAACTGGACTCATACCAAAACGTCATGCGTTATAAATTATAGATGGCGTGTACAAACAAACCAATTGCTTCCCCGTTTTTGGCATGAGTAATAGATTCTCGGCATTTCCGCATGCACACACTGCGAATACCACAGCGTGAGTTCCTTCATGCGCCCACTATTGACTACACCGTGCGCGGAAGAAGCAATTTAGAAAACATACTCGAGATATATTTCTAATATAAATCCGTATATGTCCGCATTTAATCTCACTTGAAATTTGACGTTTAGAACTCGTACATGTAAGAAGATATCCTGCTGGATGACATCTTATTTGAAGTCTTATTTAGATTCTAGCGATGCCCACTATAGTGTCGACAATGTGTACGAGAAGCAATACAGAATATACTTGAGAAATATTTCTAATGTGAATCCGTATATAAACCGTAACCTCACTTGACATTTGACGTTGAGAACGCGTGCGAAGATTCTCGTAAGAAGATTCCCAACCCGATGACGTTCCAATAAGCGTCTATTCACTCTATAGCGAAATCCTCGCGAACACCGCCACACGATTTTAACCGCATTGAAAAAACAACACATCGCAATATTTTGATTCAGGTCTCACAGGGCGTTTCTAAAGAAGCGCGAAGGACTGTCACCGCGCACGCGCGCAGAAAAGAAGACGATGAGAGAGCAGACGCGCCTGCTGGTACTGCTCGCGTCCGCCTCGGCCGTGTTTCTCGTCTGCACGCTACCGCAGGCGTTCGTCACGATCCTGCTGCGCGCCGACAGCGCCATCTATGGGCGCCGACGCTTCTACGTATTCGTACACGTCGCCAATCTGATCGAGGTGCTCAACTTCATCGCCAACCTGTTCGTGTACAGCATCGCCAGCTCCGACTTCCGCAAGAGCTTCCGGGAAGTGTTCCGCTGCTGCTTCCGGTTGCGGCGATCGGGTTCCTCTACGTCCACGCAGTATTCGGGGGATACGTTGGGAAGAAAGGAGGATTCGACGAGCAAGTCCAGCGTAGAGGCGAAGAGAAAGATGAGCACCGATTCGGCGTTGTAGTATATATAGGGGGTTCGAGGATGATTTTATTATTGAAATAGTTTGTTAGTTGTTCGAACATTCGTTTGTTCGTTCGTTTGTTGAATCGAGTGTTCGTCCGACTGCCCAATCTCTTCTTTTGTGCTCTTTCGCGCACTCGTTCATTCGTTCGTTCGGTCGGTTGGTCGGTTTGTCGGTCGTTTGTTGTATCGTTCGTTCTTTCGTTCGTTCATTCGTTCGTTTGTTAAATCTATCGTTCATTCATTTAAGCGTTCGTTCGATCAGTATCACAGATGATTCCTTACATGATTGAATATATGTGTAAATATGTAAGGTATGTAAAAATCCCAAATCAAGTGGTAATCCTGGCGAATACATATAGCTATATTTTAATGTTAATAAAATGTAAGATATTCCAATTAAAAACCATTTATTTTGACGGTATCTATGTTATCTATGTTATCTATGTATCTATGTATCTATGCACTTATATGTGTTTAAATGAGAAAGCTGTTGCCTCCGTTTAAAAAGCAATAATATTTTTTGCAAAATCTTTCATTCAAAATAGAGAGCATGCAGACATCCTAGATAAGTTCAGAGCAAAAATCTTTCATGCAAACGCTTGACGTTACTATTGCTAAGGCGCCCTAGTATCACCACATCACAATTTTTTACAAAGTCGGATAAAATTGATGACATTTCTGAGCCGTTAGTCGGCGCTAGTGTCGTGAATGGACAGTATAGTCGCAGCACGTGTATCATATACGTATAGGCCCTACATATCATACGTATCATATAATACGTGCTCTGGTATAGTGTACGATGCCCAACTATATATATACATATACATTTCAACTAATTGTTTAAAATAGATAGGGCAGACTAGAGAGAGAGACGAGTAGTTTTCGATGAAAATGCTAAAGCGACCTAGCTTCTCGACTTTCGTATTTTCCCCGCAAAACAGAATGAAATCATGGTGTTTACACTTTTACGACCTTGGGCGGCGCTAGTGTCGCGCTTGGATAGAAGTCACTGATGACAAAAAATGTATATACATATGAATAAATAAACACACACACCGCACGCACGCACGCACGCATGCACGCACGCACGCACATGCACACACACACACACACGCGCGCGCGCAGGCGACAGATATCCACATCCAAGTGTGGCTTTAAGCAGCATTCGGTAAGTTATTAGTAGCACGTTATAGTGTTGCCGGCGTTATATTTGTATGACGGGGGCCTAAGGCCAGCTATATAATATTGTAATAATAGAATAGTGTATGATGGGGCCCAAGGCCACATATATAGTATTTGTATGACGAAGGCCTAAGACCACCTATATAGAATTGTAATAATAGTGTATGATGGGGGCCCAAGGCCACATATATAGTATTTGTATGACGAAGGCCTAAGACCACCTATATAGAATTGTAATAATTCTTTTTGCAAATATAAGGGCTAACCGTTTTCGCTGCTTGCCTCGGGAGATATTGCGCATAGCCCCGCGCACGCACGTGTTAGGCGTGCAGTTCCGTCTGACGAAAAATTTCATAATATGTTAGGCTTGCTGAGGGAGGACGACGGAATGGGAGAGCTGAGGAAAGGCAGCAGGAAAGATAGCTGAGGCAGTAGAAGAAGAGGGAGCTGAGCGAAGGACAGGGAGGCAAGGTGAAAAGGACCGCGAAGGCATAAAGTAGGATTTTGTACCTTACATGCTGAGGCGCTCTGCCTATTATAACAGGCAGGTGTACTGATAAAACTTTATTAGATGAAATCTATGCTGAGATATCCCTAACCATTTTAAATGTCTATTCATCACAATAATATGAACATCCTCTGGTGGATGATTGCACATGCGCTAACACTACTAACGTGGGCTTAGATTGTGTACTACTGGTATACGCAGCGGGACCTTACATGTAAGGTGCTTCTCTATTTCTAAATGATTGTCAAGCTGATGGAAAAATTTCTCCATAGAAATCTCTGCTAGGAATAACTTCTCTCATTTAAAATGCATATTCTTTTGCAAATACGGTTTCTTACGGGATATTTGCTGCATGAGGCGCGCGCACGCGTGTTTAGGGCGTGCAGTGGCGCGTTGACACAACTTCATAAATATTAGTGTGCTGCGGGAGAAAGGGGATGGCGACTGAGGAAGGCGGCAGGAAGATAGCTGGGGCGGTAAAAGAAGAAGGAGGAGGTTTTTTTTTGAGCCGAAGAGACAAGGGGAGGCAAGGGGAAGGTAGGCGAGGGCATAAAGTAGGTGTTTTGTAGCCGCTACATGCTAGGCGTTCTGGGCTATGTATATAACAGAGGTGCAAACTGATAAACGTTTATTGAGAATCTATGGCTGCGAGATAACTATTACAAACCATTTTAAATGTATATTGCATACAAAATATAACTCCTCTGGTGAGATATTGCACAATGCGTTAACAGACTAACGTAAGCCAAAATGTGTCACTGGCTAGTATACCAGCGGGGACCTTACAGGTACGGTCTTCTCCTATTTCTGAAATGATGTCTACTGATGAAGCTGTTATCATATAAGATTCTATGCCACTATGCATAACTGCTCTTCATTTTAATATGGCCATAATCTTTGAAAAATCGCGATTTCTCTCGGAGATATTGCGCATGTGCGCGCGGCACCGTTAATGGGGGTTAATGGGCTCTTGATACTATCTATCCTAACTATATTTAATATAACTATTATTATAATATTATATTTAATTAAATTAAAATTATTATTTATTTAAGTTAATATTTATATTATTTTTATTATTTATATTTATTATAATTTTATTGTAATAACAGATTATTATAGATTATAATCTATTATTATTCACTCCTGATACTATCATGTCACACACACTATAACGGACCTACGTTTGCATTAGTTGTCTTGTTACGTCACCTATAGTAATTAACCGCATCCAGCTATCAGACCTATCATGCTCGCATGAACGCGCATTTTGCTCCCGCGCACGAGAGCAATAACGCCGTAGTTAATCTCACATTCAATACCAGCTAAATCCCAACGCAAAGCCACGGAGGCGGCGAGAGTGAGAGAGAGAGAGAGAGAGAGGGCGAGAGACAGAGAAAGAAAGATAGGCTAGATAGAAGAGAGAGAGGGAGAGAGAGAGCAGAGAGAGAAAGAGAGAGAGAGAGAGAGAGGAGAGAGAGGAGCGAGGGAGAGAGGGAGAGGGGAAGAGAGAGAAGGCGAGAGAGAGAGAGAGAGAAGAGAGAGAGAGAGAGAGAGAGAGAGAGGATAGACAGAGAGAGAGAGAGAGAAGAGAGAGAGAGAGAGAGAGAGAGAGAAAGAGAGGGAGAGAGAGAGAAGAGAGCAGACATGCGAGCGTGTGACGGAACGCATACTATAACGCATACATGTGATGTGATTAGGATATGATTGTAATCGTGTTGGCAGTGAGGCGTTATGTTTTGAATGGTAAGGACCTAGCAGCTGCCTGAGCGGCGCAAGCTATATATTAATATAGCATATATATATATATATGATATATATATATAATATATATACGCGACATTTACGAATCTATGGCTGGCATAATTAGGCCACGCAGACGTATTCGCGGTAGGTGTAATTAACTATCGGCATAATGGCAATGCGGCCGTATGGATAGTATATTACGAACTCATCATCGTCGTTTGCAGATTGAAGGCCCACTACTCATTTTAGTATTCTCTTTAAAGTTATTCGTCTTGAACCGACATGAATGTATCAGAGAGAGAGGAAGAGAGAGAGAGAGAGAGAGAGAAGAGAGAGAGAGAGAGAGAGAGAGAGAGAAAGATAGACGAGTGTGTGTGTGTGTGTGTGTGTGTGTGGTGTGTGTGTGTGTGTGTGTGTGTGTGTGTCGGTAACACACGCGCTTTCAGGCGCGATAGCACCGAGCGAGCGCGCCCATCGATCGCTAACTACTATTACTCTCTGGCTGTTTGCATTCATGTTGGCTGTTAGCCACCTATTAATTCTGCTCGCGTTATGGATTTTCGGGCACTATACCGCAGTGACGCCTAAACCATGCAGCGGGTGGGCATACAGACAGACAGACGGCACACGCACGCACGCAACGCCAACTTTTCCACAGCGCGAACGCACGCGCGCGACTGCCTCACATGCCTCACGACATATAACACAGCTGCACGCACGCACATCACACAACGCAAACACGCACGACACACTCAACACACACCGGGCGCACAATACATACGTAAGCAGGCAAAGCACGGTGAGCCACAGTCGCGCCGCGCGCAACAGATACCACCGACAGTCCTGGCTCACAGCACACACACACACACACACACACACAGCACACACAACACAGGCGCCCGCAGCACACACAGCATAGCACGACAAAAGCCCACAGACCGCCACACGCACACAACGATATTGAAGTGAATGAACATCATGCGCGCTAAGCTTCTGCGTAGTAATTGCGTCTTGTGAATTGATGCAGCGGATGATGCAGCGCCCTGCCTAGCGGTGCCTAGCCGTACAGCTCTTCATTTCGCGGCACACCGTACGCCGGCTAGACTACGCGAGTTTGATTGGGCGAAGCCGCTCATCCAACCGACACTGAACATCCTCGGAGGCCCATCAGCAACGAAACGAGTAATGTGTTTTGACGACAGGCGAGTGTACACATGCACGCACGGCACGCAAAAAAGGCACATGCCACCCCACGCACGCGACAACGGACACGCACACAGTCAGTCGACGCACACGCACACGCACAACGCACAACGCACACGACAACACACACACGACACACACACACACACAGCACACACACACAGGCACACATCACACACAGACACAGAGCTACACACATCAGCACACACAACACACCACACAGGCAGCACAAACACACACACCACCCACACACACTGCACACTCACACACACAACACAGCACACACACACACACAACACACAACACACACACACAACACACATCACACACCACACGCACACACCCACACACACACAGCCACACACCACCAACACCACACACACACAGTAGCTACCGCTTCACCGCGCTACTAGCAGACGAGACTAATGCCAACAAGAACAATGACGGACACATGTAGTTTCCTAACATAACGCGTCCTCCTATGCTGCTAGTAGAGGAGACGTGCAGGCAACGAAGACGTACGCGTGCCTCGCCGAGAGCGTTTTTCTGCCCCACTGCGCCTTCTCTCATCTCTGCATCCCTTGACCCGATCATCACGCGTCCACGGAGGCGTATCCTCTAATCAGCCCGCGCGAAGGGATTACATAAATATTATGTGTCCGTCTGCGGTAGAGGAGAGGGAGGAAAGCGGGAGGAGGATGCGGGGAAGGGAGGAGGGATAGGCAGGAGGGGAAAGAGGGGAGTGCGGTATGAAAAGGGGGAGGAAGAGGGGTAAGAGGAGGGGTAAGAGAGGATAAGAAGATGGTAGGAGGAGGGGAAAGAGAGGGGAGAAAAGGGTAGGGGGAGGGGTAGGCAGGATGGGAGGAGAAGGTAGAGGGGGAGAGAGAGGAATAAGAGAAAGGTGTAGGGAGGGGAGGAGGAGGCAGAAGGAGGGGGCCGGAGAAGGGGG
>NW_014577406.1:63522-73894 GCF_000485595.1 Priapulus caudatus
TTAATGATGGGGCCCAAGGCCACTAATATATAGTATTGTATACTGACGCAAAAGTGGCCTAAATGCCATCTTATAGTATTCAGATCAAATCAAATAAAATATGATTTTCATCGGTAAATAGAAGAATTACAGGAACATGAGCTGTAATTTAGCTCGTAGAAACGCCGATATCTAACATTGGCAATAACAAAATTTAAACATTTAAACAAAATGAGGATGAATGATTATGATATTTACAAAGCAAATGATTGGAAAGGATGACTAGTAATGTTAAAGTCTAGTCAAATAAAAGAAAAAAGAAACTAGATGAAATTGATGATTGTAGTAGAGTGTATCAGCTGCAGCGCACAATCCAAAAGTGCCCACATAATATGGGAGGAGAGGTAATTAGTAGTATGAAAGAGGCATAAGGCCTCCACTATATAAGTTAGGTATGATAATGGGGGATAAGCCTTGGATAATGTAAGCTATACACGCTTCCAGCAAACAGAAAGTAAGGACTGCAAATCACTTGCACTAGTGTAATTATTAAGTGCCATAAGAAAGGGCCTTAGGACCAAGAGGAGGGACACAGGTGTGACTTATAAGGCCACTAACATTGCATGTTGGTATCTCGTCGCCTCGCATACGGCAGCAGGGACCTTACATGCAAGGTCTTCCCTCCGATTTATTAAATGATGTATCAAACATGATGGAATGTTATTAACAACAAATTTATGATAGGATTATCATCCTCTTCATTTCTAATTGCACCAATCTTTGCAAGAATAGGATTATCTCCAGTTCGAAAGAAACTATTGAGGCAAGACACAATACACGCACCAGTGTTAAGGCGGAGATAGGAAGATGCCGTCTGAAGAAAACTTCACTAATTAAGTTTAGCTGAGGAATGAAGAGGGAATGGGAGACTAAGGAAATGCCGGCCAGAGAAGAGATAGCCTGGGGGCGGTATGAAGAAGACGAGGTCTGAGCGAGAAGGACAGGAGGGAGGCAAGGAAAAGAGATTGGAGGAGCATAGAAGTGTTTTGTACCCTACATGCTAAGGGACGCTACTCACTATAATTATGGGAAAACACAGGATCTAGCTGATAAAAAAAGTTTATTAAAGGAAAAATCTATGACTGAGATACCTAATCCCCACTAAAGCGCAAATTATTAAATCGTAATATATTCAAATCGAACACAAAAATAATAACCCTCTGGTGAGATATATGCGCATGCGCTAACACACACTAACGTAGGGAAGCCAGGGACTTGTGTAACCTCGGCTAGTAATAAAAGTACAGAGGGGACGCTTACATGCGCAAAGGTCTTCCTTCTAGTTTATGTAGTGATGTGTTAAAATGATTGGAATTTTATCATATAAACAATCATGCTAAAGGATAACATCCTCTTCACAGTTAAATGCAATAATCTTTGCAAAATACGATGTCTGACACGGGAAGAATATTGTGGCACGCATGGCGCATAGCCAACCGTGTTAGCCTGAAGCAAGTGCCGTCTGAGGAAAACTTTATAATATAAAGCTTGCTGCGAGGAGGGAGAGGGGATGGGAGAATACTGAGGAAAGCGGCCAGGGAAGGATAGCTGGGGCAAGATAGAGAGAACAGAAAAGAAGGGTGAGACGAAGGAACAGGGAGGCAAGAGCTGACACGGACGCGAGGACATAAAGTATAGGTGATTATGGTAACCACATAGACACATGCCTAGAGGAGGGCGCTCCCGTTGCCGTAATGTATGAGAACACACAGGTGTAGCTGATAAAAGAGATTTATTAGAGGAGCCATCATCATGCTGAAATAAATCCCCTAACCATATTCTGAGAGATGTATAGTTCAACACAAAATCATGAAACGTTTCTGGAGAGATAATTGGCGCATGAGGAGCGCTAGAAACAACACTGTAACGATAGCCCAGATTATGTGAGTACATGAGGCTGATGATATAAAAACGACAAGCGAGGACCTTACCATGGTAAGAAGTCTTGCCTCCTATTACTCTTTAAGGATGATGTCACTAGGGATGGAGAGATAAGTTATCGATACACAATCTAAATGCAGAGATAACGTGCCGTCTTATTATATTAAAATGCATAATCTTGGGCAAAATAAGTGATATATCTTCGGGGGAGATAATGAGCGCATGTGCGACGACAAGCCGGCGTGTTTGAAGGGCGTACAGATTGGCCGTCATGAGGAAGAAAACTTTTATAAAGATATAAGCTTGCTGAGAGGGGAGAGGGGATGGGAGACTGAGGAAAGGCGCAAGGGGAAGAATTAGCACTTGGGGCGGTAGAAGAAGAAGGAGCCTGAGCGAAAGGACAGGGAGGCAAGGAGAAGGGCGACGAAGAGCATAAAGGTAGAAGTGTTTATCTACCAGCTAACATGCCTAGGGCCTCTCCTTATTATAAAACACAGGTCATACTGAAATAATGTTTATTAGGGAATTATGCTGAGGATATCCACCATAACGCATTTTAAATGTATATTTTATAACACAAATATAACTCTTTCACTTGACGTGAGATATTGAACGCATGCGCTAACGACCACTAACCGTAGCACAAGATTGTGTACTGGCTGGATATACCAGCGAGGGGACCTTACATGCGGTAAAGTATCTTCCTCCTATTTCTTAATGATGAAAATAACATGAATGAAAAATGATCAATCCATAACGAAATTTATGCTAAAGGACGGAGGAGGGGGAGGAGGAAAAAGAGGAGGGGTAGGAAGATGGGTAGAGAGAGGGGTAGGAGGAGGGGGAGCGAGAAAGGGGGAAAGGGGCTGATGTGTAGCTTACACATGTCTAATGAGATTATTAGATTTACAGTCGGGAGACGTGTATAGTCGGAATTAATCGTAATGGTGTCGTGGAAACCGTTATTATTGTAAGTTAGAGAATGAATAAAGATAACTAAGATAACTAAGATAACTAAGATAAACATAGATAGACTAGTCATGAAGGTATGTTGAAGTAGGCCATGCATAAGAGTACGCTAATTTAGGCTTATCATAAGGCTATGCTGTAGTAAAACTTGCATAAGGGTGCGCTAAGATTCGTGAAGCACGCGTGTTAAGGACGGCTATGGATAATGATATTGGAAGTAATGCTATACTCATTAGTATGCAAGAAACCCATGGATGCCCCAGACTTCCATAAATATACTGCCTGTATGTCAAAATGGTTAACGGAGCAATTTATATAGACTTCGGAATTTAAATATGCGTTTATATCCTATTTAAGCATGGTTATTGCCATCACCATGACCAAATAATATTGCTATAGAAAAACGACTCGTTTGATAACGGAGCTTTAAATTGGTAACCTTGGACACCAATTTCTGTCGTGTGTCACCCAGTGATTTCAATAATTCGTCTGAACCGAGAAATTACAGACAATCTTCTGAACGACGCATTTTAGAACGCACGATTTAGCACATAGATTTCTCGTACTTCGTCTGATACGGTTGAAGCACTGCAATCTGCAACACAACTGTAACGAATACGTCTGGACCGAGAGAATAATAGATCCACATCTAACGCCGCATTTCAAAACTCACGATTATTATTGCATTAGATTTCTCCTTTACATGCAATTTCAACCGTACAATCTATACCACACACCTACTATCATCTGTGCTGAACACGTGTGAACGTAGCACTAACCGCGCAGCCCTTTCGCTCTCTCTACAGTGGCGTCCCTTCTCTCCACCTCCCCTGAAGGTGAAAGGGCTACACAGGTACGTAGAGCCGGTGGTACTCTGAACCGAGAAATTATAGATTGGCTTTCTAAACTCACACGTTTTGAAATCTCGTGACGGTTAGCGTATAGATTTTCGCGGGAATCCCATCAGAGATGAGATGATGCTGGGTGTGATTGTTGTGATAAGCTGGTCGAGCAGACACCGTCCGCAGGGATTAGAATCTGTATTGATTCAGGTATCGATCACCGCCGTCTGCGCCGTCACGCTGCGTGCGGCGCCGTGCGACGGCGACGAAATCTTTCTCGCTCGTGCGCGCTCTCTCTCTCTCTCTCTCTCTCTTTCTCTCTCTCTTTCTCTCTCTCTTTCGATTTATTTCTCTTTATCTCTCTCTCTCTTTCTCAGTCTCTTAGTCTCACACACACACTCTCTCTCTCTCTCTCTCTCTCTCTCTCTCTCTCTCTTACGCTCTCTCTTACTCACTCACTTACTCACTGTTTCACTGTTTATATACCTTACAGCTACGCTTACGGTTACCGCTACATTTATGGATACGGCTACCGTACAGCTACAGTCATGGTTGTGGTTACGTTTAGTTAACTCACACCAGTCCATCGCAAAATATTTAAATCGCCACTAAGCAAATATTTAACCTATAAACATCGCCGACGTACGTGCGCGCGAACCTTGCTCGACCAGATTCTATTCCGCACGGCTTATATTATATATTGGAACGTTGAAGACGAGCATGTTTCGTTGTAAGCGCACCCCCGCAGTGCACATTCAATGCATCGACGATTCAAGCCGAGTAAACGTATAGGGGGGTAATTACGATGCTACGTACATGGCGGTAATCGGATAGCTGCAAACGCGACATTAATCACGTTTTATTCAACTCGGAGCTTTTAATCGGAACCGTAATTTCCTATGATGGCATCGTTTGCGGGGATACGTGTGTGGCGGCGGAGCAGCAGCAGCAGCAGCGGGAGGAGGAGTAGCAGCAGCAGCAGCAGCAGCAGCAGCAGCAGCAGCAGCAGCGACAGCAGTAGCAGTACCAGGAGTAGTAGCAGCAGTAGTAATAGTAGCAACATTAGTAGCAGCAGCAACAGCAGCAGCATTAACAGTAGCAGCAATAGTAGTAGTAGTAGTAGCAGCAGCAGCAAAACATAAATGAAAATTAAATGAAGCCATTACTCACTATCATGTCATGTCTTGATAAACGTAATTAAAGGCCTTCTCTCGATTCGCACAACGAGTCGATGTACGAAATCTGTCCACTAACCTGCCACCTAACCTTAATCTCCACCAATCAGAGCATGCCCTGCTCCAGCAGGCAGCCCTCTTAAACAAATTTCCCCACCCTTTCTCGCGTAGCAACGGCCAGGTATCCGCGTAACCACCAGGTGGCGTAACATACCAGATCACTATATAGAATTGTAATAATAGTGTATGATGGGGGCCCAAGGCCACATATATAGTATTTGTATGGCGGGGGCCTAAGGTCAACTATATACTATTGTATTAATAGAATAGTTTATGAAGGGGGCCCAAGCCACATATATAGTATTGTATATGACGGTGGCCTAATGCCATCTTTATAGTATTCAAATCAAATCAAATAAAATTTATTTTCATCGGTATAAAAATTACAGGAACATGAGCTGTATTTAGCTCGTAGACCGATATCTAACATTGGCAATATACAAAATTTACATTTAAAACAAAATAGGATGATATGATTATGAATATTTACAAAGCAAATGATTGGAAAGAATGACTAGTAATTTAAAGTCTAGTCAAATAAAAGAAAAAAGAAACTAGATTGAAATTGATGATTGTAGTAGAGTGTATGCTGGCGGCACACCAAGGCCACATATATAGTATTGTGTATGAAGAGGGCATAAGGCCTCCTATATAGTAGTATGTGGTAAGCCTTGGTTGTAAGCTATACCGCTTCCAGCAAAGAAAAGTAGGCTGCATCACTTGCACAGTGTATTATTGTGCCATAGGGGCCTTAGGACCCCGGTGGCTTAAGGCCACACTTGCATGTGGATATCTGTCGCCTGCATACGCAGCAGGGACCTTACATGCAAGGTCTTCCTCCGATTTATTAAATGATGTCAACTGATGGAATGTTATCATACAAATTTATGATAGGATATCTCCTCTTCATTTTAATTGCACAATCTTTGCAAAATAGGATTTCTCTCGGAAGATATTGCGCATACGCACCGTGTTAGGCGTGCAGTGCCGTCTGAAGAAAACTTCATAATATAGTTTGCTGAGGATGAGAGGGGATGGGAGACTAAGGAAATGCGGCAGGAAAGATAGCTGGGGGCGGTAGAAGAAGAACGAGGCTGAGCGAAGGACAGGGGAGGCAAGGGAAAGGATTGGAGGGCATAAAGTGTTTTGTACCCTACATGCTAGGGCGCTCTCCTAATTATGAACACAGGTCTACTGATAAAAGTTTATTAGGAAAATCTATGCTGAGATATCCCCTAACCATTTTAAATGTAATATTCATCACAAAATATAACTCCTCTGGTGAGATATTGCGCATGCGCTAACACACTAACGTAGCCAGATTGTGTACTGGCTGGTATATATAGCGGGGACCTTACATGCAAGGTCTTCCTTCTATTTTTGTGTGATGTTAAATGATAGAATTTTATCATATAAATCTATGCTAGGATAACTCCTCTTCAGTTTAAATGCATAATCTTTGCAAAATACGATGTCTCACGGGAGATATTGCGCATGCGCGCCCACCGTGTTAAGCCTGCAGTGCCGTCTGAGGAAAACTTTATAATATAGCTTGCTGAGGGGGAGAGGGGATGGGAGACTGAGGAAAGGCGGCAGGGAAGATAGCTGGGGCAGTAGAAGACGAGAGAGGCTGAGCGAAGGACAGGGGAGGCAAGGTGAAGGACGCGAGGACATAAAGTAGATGTTTTGTACCCTACATGCTAGGGCGCTCTCCTAATTATAAACACAGGTCAACTGATAAACGTTTATTAGGGAAATCTATGCTGAGATATCCCCTAACCATTTTAAATGTATATTTATCACAAAATATAACTCTTCTGGTGAGATATTGCGCATGCGCTAACCCACTAACGTAGCCAGATTGTGTACTGGCTGGTATACGCAGCGGGGACCTTACATGTAAGGTCTTCCTCCTATTTCTTAAATGATGTCACTGATGAAATGTTATCATAGAAATTTATGCTAGGATAACTCCTCTTTATTTTAAATGCATAATCTTTGCAAAATATGATTTTTCTCGGGAGATATTGCGCATGCGCGCGCACCGTGTTAGGCGTGCAGTTCCGTTTGAGGCAAACTTCATAATATAGCTTGCTCCGGGGGAGAGGAGATGGGAGACTGAGGAAAGGCGGCAGGGAAGATAGCTGGGGGCGGTAGAAGAAGAAGCAGGATGAGCGAAGGACAGGGGAGACAATGTGAAGGACGCGAGGGCATAAAGTAGGTGTTTTGGAACCTACATGCTAGGGCCCTCTCCTAATTATACACACAGGTCTACTGATAAAAGTTTATTAGGGAAATCTATGCTGAGATATCCCCTAACTATTTTAAATGTGTGACGTTTGAGCCAGTCACGGCCTCAAAGTGCCACAGGTTCGATCGTGGATTCACACGCAGACGCGAGCAGGTACCGAAGACAACAATACCAAGTTGAGTGTTCAAACCGGGAACGCCGGTGCTTTTATTGGCCCGCCGACCAACAGGCCGGTGGCCATAAATACTACACAAACTTGGGCTGAATGCCCAGAAACAGAAACAGTAATCACACAGTAACAAGCAATGCGACTCGAAAACTCAGCATGCCTGCGTGCAGAGACGGTCAAGCCGTCAGTAAGCACCGGGCAGAGGGTGAGTCCAGGAGTGAAAAAGCGTGATCGTTTATCTTACCACTCGCTGATCCTCGCGTTGTGTATCTCGGAGCACCTGGAGAGAAACACCAGTGCTCACACCAGTGCTTTCCTCCAGTGTTCTCCCCAGTGCTCTCCTCCACTGCGAGAAACAGCAGCTTATATATACTACTAGTTGTCACGTGGTTATGCCACGTAATCATCAAACAAGGTACAGAGATTCACGTCGCGTGACGCAGGTGAAACCTTACATCCAAATCCCGTTGGGACGCGGATCACGTGATCTTGGTGACCCTTGACCGCTACAAATGTATATTCATCCCAAAATATAACTCCTCTGTTGAGATATTGCACATGCGCTAACACACTAACGTAGCCAGATTATGTAATGGCTGGTATACGCAGCAGGGACCTTACATGTAAGGTCTTCCTCCTATTTCTTAAATGATGTCTACTAATGGAATGTTATTATACAAATCTCTGCTAGGATAACTCCTCATCATTTTAAATGCATAATCTTTTGCAAAATACGATTGCTCTCGGGAGATATTGCGCATGCGCGCGCACCGTGTTAGGCGTGCAGTTCCGTCTGACGAAAATTTCATAATATAGCTTGCTGAGGGGGAGACGGAATGGGAGACTGAGGAAAGGCAGCAGGAAAGATAGCTGAGGCAGTAGAAGAAGAGGGAGGCTGAGCGAAGGACAGGGGAGGCAAGGTGAAGGACGCGAAGGCATAAAGTAGGTATTTTGTACTTTACATGCTAGGGCGCTCTCCTAATTATAAACACAGGTGTACTGATAAAACTTTATTAGGGAAATCTATGCTGAGATATCCCCTAACCATTTTAAATGTATATTCATCACAAAATATGACTCCTCTGGTGAGATATTGCACATGCGCTAACACACTAACGTAGGCAGATTGTGTACTGGCTGGTATACGCAGCAGGTACCTTACATGTAATGTCTTCCTCCTATTTCTTAAATGATGTCTACTGATGGAATGTTATCATACAAATCTCTGCTAGGATAACTCCTCTTCATTTTAAATGCATAATCTTTTGCAAAATACGATTGCTCTCGGGAGATATTGCGCATGCGCGCGCACCGTGTTAGGCGTGTAGTTCCGTCTGAGGCAAACTTCATCACATAGCTTGCTGAGGGGGAGAGCGAATGGGAGACTGAAAAAAGGCGGCAGGGAAAATAGCTGGAGGCGGTAGAAAAAGACGGAGGCTGAGCGAGGGACAGGGGAGGCAAGGGGAAGGACGCGATTGCATAAAATAGGTGTTTTGTTCACTGCATGCTAGGGCGCTCTCCTTATTATAAACACAGGTCTACTGATACAAGTTTATTGGGGAAATCTATGCTGAAATATCCCCTAACTATTTTAAATGTATATTCATCACAAAATATAACTCCTCTGGTGAGATATTGCACATGCGCTAACACACTAACGTAGCCAGATTGTGCACTGGCTGGTATACGCAGCGGTGACCTTACATGTTAAGTCTTCTTCCTATTTCTTAAATAATGTCTACTAATGGAATGTTATTATATAAATCTCTGCTAGGATAACTCTTCTTTAGTTTAAATGCATAATCTTTGCAAAATACGATGTCTCACGGGAGATATTGCGCATGCGCGCCCACCGTGTTAGGCCTGCAGTGCCGTCTGAGGAAAACTTTATAATATAGCTTGCAGCGGGGGAGAGGGGATGGGAGACTGAGGAAAGGCGGCAGGGAAAATAGCTGGGGCGGTGGAAGAAGAAGGAGGCTGAGCGAGGGACAAGGGAGGCAAGGGGAAGGACGCGAGGGCATGAAGTAGGTGTTTTCTACCCTACATGCTAGGGCGCTCTCCTTATTATAAACACAGGTCTACTGATAAATGTTTATTAGGGAAATCTATGCTGAGATATCCCCTATCCATTTTAAATGTATATTCATCACAAAATATAACTCCTCTGGTAAGATATTGCGCATGCGCTAACACACTAACGTGGGCAGATTGTGTACTAGCTGGTATACGCAGCGGGGACCTTACATGTAAGGTCTTCTTCCTATTTCTTAAATGATGTCAACTGATGGAATGTTCTCATAGAAATCTCTGCTAGGATAACTTCTCTTCATTTTAAATGCATATTCTTTGCAAAATACGGTTTCTTACGGGATATATTGCGCATGCGCGCGCACCGTGTTAGGCGTGCAGTGCCGTCTGAGGCAAACTTCATAATATAGTGTGCTGCGGGAGAAAGGGGATGGGAGACTGAGGAAAGGCGGCAGGGAAGATAGCTGGGGCGGTAGAAGAAGAAGGAGGCTGAGCGAGAGACAGGGGAGGCAAGGGGAAGGAGGCGAGGGCATAAAGTAGGTGTTTTGTACCCTACATGCTAGGGCGCTCTGCTAATTATAAACAGAGGTCAACTGATAAACGTTTATTAGAGAAATCTATGCTGAGATACCCTATAACCATTTTAAATGTATATTCATCACAAAATATAACTCCTCTGGTGAGATATTGCACATGCGTTAACACACTAACGTAGCCAAAGTGTGTACTGGCTAGTATACGCAGCGGGGACCTTACAGGTACGGTCTTCTTCCTATTTCTGAAATGATGTCTACTGATGAACTGTTATCATATAAATCTATGCTATGATAACTGCTCTTCATTTTAAATGCATAATCTTTGAAAAATGCGATTTCTCTCGGGAGATATTGCGCATGCGCGCGCACCGTTAATGGGGGTTAATGGGCTCTTGATACTATCTATCCTAACTATATTTAAT
>NW_014577406.1:79609-84609 GCF_000485595.1 Priapulus caudatus
CTCCGGACACTCAAGAAGCCAGTTACATCCCCAACCAACAAAACAGATCGTATCCATACTTCTTCTTCACTCAAAAAACTGTAGATTTCAGAAAAAGATCTAGTTTATGAATTAACAATTCTGACCCCTTTCTAAAATAAAAAGACGAAAGAAAGGATCATTTCATCAAAACTCTTCAAAGCGTACGCGTACACATCAAATACAATCTGCCGTTTTTTTTAGCCCTACTCCCCAGCGCTGTCAATGATGATACGGTTGATTTGCCACCGATCGTCGAAGTGGTACCATATACATGAGAAATGTGTCGGCCCAACATCACTACACCCGCATGTAGACGCACACCGACTGTTCCTGTTCTCCCAATGGATCACTCACCCCTTCTGGCGACACCGCTGCCGCTTAAGTACAGCGCTGTATGGATACGCTGTACAATGGTCCGTAGTAATTAATTAGACTAATCGTGCTTCAATAAACTCAAAATTTACAGAGATTATAGCTAAAACATGTGTCTATGTGTATAGATTTCTAGAAATGTAACTCAAATCGTTCGCTCTATATGACAATTTAATTGTACACTTTCTTACAGCCATAGCCGTGCGTATCCATTTGGAAACAACATGTCGTCCAGCGACCACGTGACCGATTTTTTCCGACTCGTCATGGCGCAACTCTCTGTATATAGGGACCCTAGATCCCAGGTACCAAAGGGGAACTCATCTCCTTTAAGTAATACGTATGTGGTCTCCGGCGCAACCTATGAGCGGGTTTTTGTATCGCACTAGAAAATGGTCCCCCGTATAGTTCCAGGATTAGGAGGCCAGGAGCAGGCTATCGTCGTATCCTTCCCGTCGCTGGTGTTTCATTCATACGCCGTATGTGATAGTAGGTACTACCTTGTGGCGCGGAATGCGGGGGTCGTGATTCGGCGCAGGGCGTATGTATACAGAAGTGTGGAGTTCCACCAGTTGTGTACCCTGATCAGATGATCTCAGCATCTCGTGCAAGCTGTATGGTTAGGCTGTAGCTGTGGGCTCACACACAAGCGCCATGTACGTATGTATAGGTCACTTCCACGGCATATATTAATAGCCTCTGTGTGTAAATCCACTAGAAGAAACATTCATCATGGTAGCTTGTAGACGTGCGTATACGTGGTGTTACCATTGAAATGATTTCTGAATGTTAGGCATCGTGACTTGAGACGGCAATAACCTTTTATCATATAGGCTACGAGTATATGTGTTTATCGTCTCTGTATCCCGTTAAGCAAACAAAATATTTTCGCAATCTAGCAAACTTACATTTCGAATATACGCGAATGCACGTGTAGATTCACAGCACTCGCGTGCACAGGCACTTGGAACGTCTCAATAAAAAAAGGTAAATAAACACGAAATGTATTTACTACCAAAGTCTTAATGTTTCTCTACTCTATTTCGCCTATAATTACCTGTAAATGCCGGTCAAATGCTCATCTGCAACACACAAGGAGGCCTACACCGCACGCTAGCTGCTGCACACCGACACATAAATATATAGTTATTTTATTTATATTTATGTGTCAGTGTGCAGTAGCTAGCGTGCGGCGGCCAGCGTACGTGTGACAGTGTGTTGCAGATGAGCATTTGGACGGCATTTACAAGAAATTGTCGGCAATAATAGGTGAAAGAGAGTAGGGAAACATTAAGACGTTGGTAGTAAATAGATTTCGTATTTATTTAGCATTATATTTTATTGAAACGCTCCAAGTGCCTGTGCACGCGTGCGTGTGCACATATATATGAAGGTGGTTTAACGTGTGTTATTATCGCCGTGGCTAACCGAGAAAGGCTTAGCTGACAATTAAGAAATACAAACACAAACAGAGAGCGACTGCCTGTGAGGATCAGGTTTTAGGATGGTTACTGACCTATTGAGCTATATATATTGCTCATTGAGTGTACAAAGTAGATTTACTCGATCTGTATGCATGTTCACATAGTGAGTTTGCCAAGGATTTTACAAACCAAGCATATCAGCACGGGGGATAACACAAAACTAGTTTTTTTTTAAATAATGTACAGGGAGTGTCAGCATAAATTTTAATGATATGTTTAAATATAGTCTTTGCATGTTTTGGCACGCATTGTGACGGTACCGTACACAGCTAGCATACTGCGACGCTGACGTCATGTATGCCGCTGGCGGCGTGATGGAACTGGAAATCTCTCAACGATAATTCTTGCCGGGCTCTAAGTTTCTCTCTCACGATCTGTTCCCTTAATTCTCTCTTGTTATGCATGTGTTTCTGTCCCTGTCGCTCTTTCTCTCTCCTCTCTCTCTCTCTTTCTCTCTCTCTCTTTTCCTCTCTCTCTTTCTTCCTGTCTGTCTGGTCTCCCGGCGTGTGTGTTGTGTGTGTGTGTGTGGGCGGTGCGTAGGCGTGCGTGTGTGTGTGTGTGTGTACGTGCGTGCGTGCGTGCGTGCGTGCGTGCGTGGTGTGTGTGTGTGTGTGTGTGTGTGTGTGTGTGTGTGTGTGTTTGTGCGTGTGTGTGTGAGAGAGAGAGTGTGTGTGTGTCTGCCTCTACCTCTGCACCCCCTCTTTCGCGCCCTCTTTCCTTGTTTTCCTCCTCTTCCCCGTCTCTTGCTTTCCCCTATCAAACTCTCCCTTCTTCCTCTCTCTTTCTTTTCTCTCTCCCTCTCTCTCTCTCTCTCTTGCGTAACCCCCGTTTTCTGTGTCACGCAAGTACGTGCACCATATGCTTGTCTGGCTCGCTAAGCTCGAGCGGGTGGGTATGCCGGTTTATTGCTAACATACGGCTGGCGCTGTATATTTAATTCTGTACGGACACAAGTCTGAGTTAATGTCGTTATACAATTACACCTATTTTATATCACCGCGGCGCTACAATGAAACGCGCCTGTGTAAGTACGTATGTGCGCGCGTGATGAAATGAATGGTATAGCAGCAGCAGCAGCAGCAGCAGCAGCAGCAGCAACACACAATAACACACTGCGTGATTCATAGGTGTGTATAATATAATGGCTAAAGAGCCAGCTTAATGTTTAGCGATGCGTAAAATGATCGGTTCGGATACGTGATGGAAAGCCATCTGACCAGTCGGCGCCTCTCATCTCTTCATGTCTGCTGCTGCTTCTGCTGCTACTGCTACGCTGCTGCTCCTGCTGCTGCTGGTGGTGGTGCTGCTGCAGCTGCTGCTGCTACTACTACTGCTGTTGCTGCTGCTACTGCTGTTGCTGCTGCTGCTGATGATGATTATGATGATGCGGCTGCTACTGCTGCTACTACTGCTGCCATGACTGCTACCGTTGCTGGTGGTTGTGATGCTGCTGCTGCTGGTGGTGCTGCTGCTGCTATTGCTGCTACTGCTGCTGCTGCTGGTGGTGCTGCTGCTGCTATTGCTGCTAGTTGTGGTTCTGCTGTTGCTACTGTTGACGCAGCTAGCGCTGCTGCTACTGCTGCCATTGCCCCATGGCTCCTGCTTATTTCTGGTTATTTACTTAAGCCTGATGGCGGTCGGCTGCTGGCATGGTCCATCCGAACGTGCTTCGCGATGGTGGTGCAGTTAAATTAAGTTCTCTCAGTTCAAAAGCAAATCCCATTTACCCGTAGCGATTATAGCGATTCGTTGCCGCATATACCTCGTAAAACTGACTGCCTCACTTCTTTATTGACGTAGCTATACTGACGGGCCGCCTAGTTAGCCAAAAGAAATCAGTGCCTATGCTAAGGAAGATGCTACAGGGTTAGTGTAGAGGGCCTTAATTTTGTTAACATCTAGTGCTATAGAGGTAACTCACCGCCCGAGCAGCGATATACGGAGCATGCTGGCGTAGCGGTGGAATCACGACCAGTCATTTATGCTGTAACCATGTTTGTAAAAACGACAGTTTCATTCGGTAATAACACACCATTTCTGTAATAACAAATAATTAGCTTTTGTAAGAGCTGTAAGATAATATATGTATGTATATATGGTTCTAGGACAAATACCCCGGACAATCACCCCCCCGGACAATTACCTCCGCGGACAATACCCCCATGCATTTACCCCGCATCCATTTACCCCCCGGACAATTACCCCCGGACTATTTACCCCCCGGAACAATTAGCCCCCGACATTTTCACTCCCCGGACATTACCCCCGCCGGACATTTCCCCCCGGACAATTACCCCCCGGACCATTTACCCCCGGACATTAGCCCCCGCGGACATTCCCCCGGACAATTACTCCCGGGGGGGAGCGGGACATTTACCCGACCGGACAATTACCGCCCCGGACAATACCGCCCCGGTACATTTTACGCCCCCGGACAATTACCGCCCAGAGAGCCATTTACTCCCCAATGCCATTCACACCCCCGACAATCACCCCGCCCGACATTTACACTCCCGGCAACTTACCCCCCGGACATTTTACCCCCGGACATTCAACCCCGCCGCACATTTACACCCCCGGACAATTACCCGGACATTACCCCCGGACAAATTACCCCCCCGACATTGTAACTCACATTGGTGTTTATTATCCATTGTTGAACAGTGATTACAGGCTGGAGGTCGAGGAGGAAGGGAAGAAGGTGGTGGAGAGGAGGGGGAAGAAGGTGGGGAGGTGGTGGAAGGAGGAGGAGAGAGGGATGGAGGTGGAGGAGGAGGAGGAGAGGAGGTGGAGGAGGAGGAGGGAGGAGGAGGAGGAGGAGGAGGAAGGAGGGGGAGGACGGGGGAGAACGTGGTGGAGGATGAGGAGGGGGGAAAAGATGGAGGAGGAGGAGGAGGGGGGAGAAGGTGGAGGAGAAGGAGGAGGAGGAGAGGAGGAGGAGGAGGAGGAGGGGGAAGGAGGAGAGGAGTGAGAGGGACGTAGAGGAGGAGAAGGAAGGAGGAGGAGCGAGGAGGAATGAGAGAGGTGGAAGGAAGGAGGAGGGGGAAAACGTGGAGAGAAGGTGGTGCGAGGAGGAGAAGGGGAAGAGGGAGGGGGGAGAGGTGGAAGGAAGGAGGGGGGAGG
>NW_014577406.1:89204-91202 GCF_000485595.1 Priapulus caudatus
CACACGACACACACACACACACACACACACACACACACACACACACACACACACACACACACACTCCTATGTGAAGGTGACGCATCGACGATAAAGTCATTCGCGCCGCTACTTTTAACGGCTTTTGAACTGATGTTTGCAGTCTCACAGCTCGGTGGAGCGGGCCGGGTTGCTGGGAGCAGTGACGATACGTAAGCTGGCCACCGATGAGAACTTCACGCTGAGAGGAGCAGAACTACAGCGGGCGATCAAGAAGGATCGAGCTGCCGGACACATTCCATTCTTCGTAAGTTGTTCCCGGAGTGTTGTTGTGCCGAGTGAAGCCGCGAACGCTGAGGGAGAGACGAAGAAACGAATATATATATATATATATATATATATATATATATATATATTATATACTATGTCTCGCTGTCTCTTCCTCTTTCACCCCCTACTCCCTTTATCTTTCTCTACCTCTCTTTCTCTCACTCACTCACTCCCTCTTCGCACACACACGCACGTGCGTATAAATCTTTTTGAATGCTGATCTGGTGTTGACAAACATGGCGATAAGATAACTCTATGTTTCAGCGATTTTGATCAGTATGCGCGGCTTTCGCATCAACTTTATTATTGCTAAGTTAACCTGACTTAGGCTAAGTTAAGCTTTTTTTTATGAAACCTAAGTTAAGCTAACTAGTAAAACCTAAGTTAAAATAACTAGTAAAACTTAAGTTAAGCTAACTAGTAAAACCTAAGTTAGGCTGACTAGGCTAGTTAAGATACGCAAGTTAAAACAAGATCTGCCAAGTTGCATTCCGTAGCATGCCAATAGCATTTAGCCATTAGAAATAGCCATTAGCCGTTACCGTGTTCCCTGGGCTCAGTGTGATCTGTTCTGTACTTCAGCTTTGCGCTACGCTGGGAACGACATCGTCCTGTGCTTTTGACAACATTAGGGAGCTGGGCCCGATATGTAAGTATTAGAACAGGAAGCCATACCTATGTCTGAGTTTGCAATGAAATTACCATATACGACAATGGCAGGGAAAATAAGAGTACCGATGTAATTCAATTATAAATATATATCATTAATATATAATATACCTATTATTAATTATTATAATATATTATATATATATATTATAATATTATTAATTATATTATTATATTATTGCATTATATTATAATATATTGCAATATGTTTTTAATAGAATTAGACATATATGCGTCAACAATATGCAAGTAATGGTGCCGGGAAAATTCTACTCATCACTGCCCTACCAATATTTTATTTCGCGTGATGAGTCTTCAGATACGTCCTTCTAATATAGTGAATTTGTCGGCGGAAATCTATATACAGGTACACAAGAAGGCGTATGGATGCATATAGATGCCGCATATGCGGGCAGTTCATTTATTTGTCCCGAGTATCGGCATCTGTTAGAAGGAGTTGAGGTAAGATCGTGAATTAACGCTGTCTATTTGACATGCCTCTATCATATGACATCAGTCTGTGTTGACATTTCTGTTTGGCGGTTTGCGTTACCGCTTGTGGTTAACCGGGATCGTCTCCAAATGGACGGATTACTTTAGATTCAAATACATCTTCGTTCGTTCGAATCCGAGTAACAAAAAAATGCTTTTTTGTGGAGTGGTATACTCGGTTTCATTTATGTCAGAGTGATATGGTGTCCTTCGTGACACTGATGCTGGTGGATTTTTTCGTATATATTCAGTTTGCAGAATCGTTCAATTTCAATCCGCACAAGTGGATGCTGGTGAACTTTGACTGCTCAGCGATGTGGTAAGCATGCATACCCCTCTCTCTCTATTTCTCTCTCCCACTCTCTCCCGTTCTGTCTCTCTTTCTTTCTTTCTCTCTCTTTCTCTCTCTCTCTCTCTCTCTTTCTCTCTCTCTCTCTCTCTCTCTCTCTCTCTCTCTCTCTCTCTCTCTCTCTCTCGCGCGCGCGCTCTCTCTCTCTCTCTCTCTCTCTCTCTCTCTCTCTCTGTGTG
>NW_014577406.1:91212-111654 GCF_000485595.1 Priapulus caudatus
TATATATATATATATATGCGTGTGTGTGCGCCCTCGTGTGTGTGCACGTGCGGGCATTCTCGTGCACAAGCGCGTGTACCTAGATATCTCGTATTGTTTTTGTATAAAGTGTTGTTAAGGGAAATGTAGTCGCGAAAGTATGTATGTATACATTGGCCAATGTCTGAAGCCGAATTAACATGGTATACAGAAGTGCCTGTCTTTGTGGTATTCTTATTGATCCCACATGCGTCTAAACAGAGGAATTGCTCCGACTTGTGATTGGAGGATAAAAATAGAATTCGTGATGTTTCAAAATTCACAGAGATCAAGGCTAACACAGGTGTCTATAATAGCTAGAATTTATAGAAATGTAACTGAAATCGTTCGCGCCATATGATAGTTAGTACACTTTCCTACCGGTCATAGCATATGTGGCGGGGTATGCAAAATGAAAACGTCACGTCACGAATTCTATTTTTATCCTCCAATCACAGGTCGGAGCAATTCCTCTCTTTAGACGCATGTTTGATCCCTAGAAACGCCATTGGGACGACATGATTAGCTCCAAGTGAATGCGTTTAGGAGCGAATATAAACGAACGTTTGTTTTTGATCACTACCGGTGCTTTGTTACTAATACGCGTACTCCGTTGATATACTATCGTGTGTGTGTGTGTGTGTGTGTGTGTGCGTGCGTGCGTGCGTGCGTGCGTGCGTGCGTGTGTGTGCGTGCGCGCGCGTGCGTGCGTGCATGCATTTTTATGCACGAGCGCGTGTGTGTATAGACATCAAGCATTGTTACTAACACGTACTCCGGGTCTTGTAGCACTGGCAGATTCCGCTCGGCAGACGCTTCCGCTCCCTCAAGCTCTGGTTCGTTCTCAGGTTGTACGGTGTCAGCGGTCTACAGGAGCACATACGCAGAGTAAGTTTGAAATAATGGTACCCCCGTTCCTGTAGCGGAGCGAAGGGCCACACGCGGGTAGAGCTGTAAGTGTATATGCTTGTATATATCTAGGATTGTTTCTAATCGATGCCTTAATTACAGGCTCACGAGCGCAGGTAGGATCGGTATTGCTGTTGTGTGCGCCTGGTATATTGATCTGTGATATATTTGAATACTTGATCTATTGAACACAGCACGACGCGTTAACCCGTTAGGCTACGAGTAGAAGTGTGTAGGTAGAACATTGTTTGGTGCTGGAGATTGATATTATCGTGAGCGTATTAAGAATTCATTAACTTCTTAATTTACGCATTCGTATTCGAATTCGAAATTCGCGCATTCTTAATACGCTCTTAATATTATATAAGTGTAAGTGTCTACATAATATCAGGAGTTAATAAAGACAAATCTTGTTTGTCTTTATTAACTCCTGATAATATATATATATATACAGGGGTGTCGCAATATAGATTAAGTCATATCATCTATATATTATGACACTATTATATATATCAGGAGTAGATAATAGGGATCCCTATTATCTACTCCTGATATATATATATATAATTTTATATATTCTCTGTAGCAAATTAGTCTAGCCCAGGAGTTCAAGGCCATGCTGCTGCAAGATGAGAGGTTTGACTTGATCGCACCGGTGACTATGGGTCTCGTCTGCTTCCGTCTCAAGGTAACAACCCGCACATCACGATATGCTCTCGGTTTTAAGCAGCCATTTTGTTATGTTACGCGGATTAAATGCGTGGTAATCGTGGTACATACAAATCGTGTCATATCGCCCTATCCATCGCGTTTGTCGTTTATTTATTCGTAAGAACATATCACCAGAAGTATCATAATAGCCTATAGACACTCTATATTGTGACACTCCTAGCTGATATCACTATGACTCCCTATCTTAACATCGGCGATCAGAATACTACATTAACAGTAATGTATCGGACATGAGAATTTGGTTAATTGTGAAATTGAAACTTTTCCCTACTGCAATCCGCAGTGTTGATCTATCGATTTGATTAACTTTGTCCATCACCGTCTTCGGCATAGTCCTTTAGAATTTGAGGACTAATCCTCACAAGGTTACGAGGTTAGATCGCGTATTTCTCCCTGAATAACAACAAGAACTCGCGTTTCACTTTAACGCGTTCCGTACATTCGACGCGAAATTTGCGTGACGTCATCCCCGCGACGTCACTTCAGGGTTCGAATGACGTCAGCGAGAGGCTCCTGAAGCGCATCAACGACGACGGACGCATCCACATGGTTCCCTCGAAGATACGCGACGTCTACTTCCTCCGCTTCGCCGTCTGCGCCGCCAGCACGCACTCTGCCGACGTAAGGCTCGCGTGGGACGTCATCGCGCAGCTCGCTGGCCGTCTGCTGGCTGAGGAGGAAGCGAGCGTCGTTAGCAACAAGATGGCCGCCGTCTCGCTCGGCGTCGTCAACGGCGAGAAGTGACATCTAGCGACGTCGAGCGAAGTTAGTTAGCAGTTGAACGTACAGAACAGCGTAGTAGGCTTACGTACGGAACTATATGCGTAGGTACTGGAGATGCGAGTGGATGACCGATAGCGTTATGTCGCTGCCTTCTAGACGTTTCAGTCAAAGTAAAAAATGCGCGTGGAGTAAAAAAGTAACTGAGTGGAGAGGTCGACAAGTTTCATAGTTTAGGCATTAGTTAGGTTGTGTGCAGGATGTAACACTACCCAAAAATTGTACTTTTAGTGGCGGATCGGGGGCTTGGTAAAGAAGAGGCTCAAATACCCATTCAAAAAATGGTAGAAAAAACATTTATTTCCTACGAGAAGGCTGAACTTTATTTAGAGTACATCAGACATTTTTGTCTATATATCCCGAATTAATTAAGGAGCATGCCAACATGCAAACCCTCTGCATGGTAATGTTTTAAACCTACGGCGGTCGAATATGATTGTAGCTTCCCGGCAGTTCCCGCCATGAATGCCCACCTATGATGTCAGTCCACTTTTCTTTGACATATCCTAGATTCGTCAATATAATATGCGTTCATTCAGGGGGTGAAACCGGTGGAGAGTGCAGAGGGCTACAGTCCCCGCCCCCTGTCGGGGGAAAAAATCAATAACTCGTCGGGTAACGCTATATGAACGAAATTGTGATCGCTCTTCCTCTGTAGCAGTAACTTATGAGAGCAACCATGCCTTAGCGACCCGTCAGAGCTCTTACACCCTGTCTAAAACCCTTGCCCCGCCGGGGACCTTACAGCCTGTCAAAGACCCTTAGTCCTCGTAGGGGACATTTAGTCCCCTGTAAGGCACCTTGGCCCCTGTACCGGGATATCTCTGGTATCACCCCTGCGTACATCACCGTAGTCAGGTACATTAGTAGTAATACATCATTACCATTTGTAGAAATAAACTATGTATAGGCGTAACACGTGTGTTTGTGTTTGTGTTTGTGTGCGTGTGCGTGTGCGTGTGCGTGTGCGTGTGTGTGGGTGTGTGGGTGTGAGTGTGGTATAACATATAGCACACCCGACTCCTTATAGAGGTATAAGCAGCCGATCTCTTCAGGTGGTGTCGATATGCTATAAGGGTCTTTGTGAGTGGAGGCAGTATACGTACATTCCGTGTACTGATACAATCAGTACACATCCGAATAAATGGGAAACGATTTCATTTTCTACGCTTCGATGATCTCTGATCATATTCGCTGATGTTTTTTTCCTGCAGAATAACAAAAAGGAGATATAGGGGATGCATACAAATGTAGTCATTTCCTAAAGGAAATTATTTTCTTGCTACTCGATTAACCTGACAGATGACATTTTATGGCGTGAAACGCCATAAAAAAAATTATTAATTTATTAATTTATTAAAAAAACACGCCATTTAGCTGTTATACTCCCAATCATATTTGGCAGTATTATTCACAGAAAAACCAAAATATTATATTCAAATATTTAATAGGATGTATAAAATTGTGATAAAAATGGCAGCTACGCGATTGTAAATGACATATATATATAATGTTAGCATGGCACTAGCCTAGTGCTGGCCTAATTGTAATAATGTTTGACAGAGCGAGCATGACGCTATATAACATTTAGTTAATAACAACATGTGTTGGTGTTTCTTAGATTGGCCAACATTATATTAAAGACATCTATAGTCACTGAGATAGTATAGAGGCTACAGCCCCAAGGATTCACTCAGTAAAATGTTTCGTACGTAGCGCTTGTCCACAAAAACGCACGAACAGGTACAAAATTTTAAGAAAAACGCATGTTAAATGCTCATGTGCTTTAGGGATTAGTTTTTGCCTTAATAACGAATGACAACGAACACGACGAGTGTGTATGTGTAAGCAGTATGGGTTCATGGCAATGTTTAAAAAAATAAGACTATTCCTGGCTTCCTTTCCGGGTCCCTTACGGTAGTTGATGGGCGATTAGTGGTGTTCACTTTGGTTGATAACTCCTACATGGCGTCACATTTTGATAATGTTTAAATCGCAATTATATTTCTTTGTCTCAGCTTTTCTGCCTCGAAGGGTGGTCCTTTTATCACGCGGTGCAACGGGGCGCATTTTCTCAGGAAAACAACGCGCGTTTATGGGGACTTTTCGCTTTTCCCGTCGCAAAACGTTGGTACGACGTATTTTACTGGGTGAACCGCTTGGGACAACCCCGTACATGATTATATTGTTCTGACTATGTTCACAGATAGGTCGCATTATATAGAGTTATTAGAAAATTATCGTGCGGCAATCGCATCAACGAATCAAAAGCAGCTTTTTAATTGCAAGATGCTATAAAATGTTAGTTCGTATATTTTCCCGTTCGTTTTCTGTAAGTCGTTCGAAAAGTAAGGTCCAAAAATATTTTTTGAAATCTAACACCGTATCATATTTAATCGGATATATTTGACTGTCGATGGCCGTTGATGGTAAGTTTATTTGTCACTAATGTTCATACCTCAATTTATTTTGCGACCCCACCCCAACCTACAGTAACACACTTTCCTACATGCCAACAAGCACGTGTCGTACCGAACTGGGTATATTATTATTCAAGTCCATTTTTTAATCTCAAACCTATTGCTTCTGTAATCTGGTTCAACAGTTGTAAATCGCAGTTTTATCGTGGTAAAAATATACTGTGCCCTTCTTCTGAACTTTGTTTTGTATGCGACAGTAGTGTGCAAAAATCATTTTGAAAACAAGCAGAATATGTGATGATCATTAGTTTATTTAAAAAATGTGTAAATATATTTTTTCATAACAATGATTATTTAAACGATCCACAATGTAAAGAACATTTCATGTGCTACCAAAACACATACACCCACATACACACGCTCGCATGCACGCATGCACGCACGCACACATACACGTGCACATTTACTCCCGTTCACGCGCACGTGTATGAATATATATATATATATATATATATATATATATATATTATATACATGTTTTAGTCGCATATGAAATGTTCTTTCATTATTGTAATGATTCATGTATTCGGAGCACAGCAGGGAATTAACCTCTAACCTACACACGGTCGGCTCACATATCTGACGTGCACAGCATGTACATACACACTCACACAACAGTTTAGCGTAAGAAGATGGTAAACAATCATGTATTCACGTTGTCAAATAAAATATCTGCATAATTATCAGTACGTTTGTATAGCTGTATGCATTCGAAAATGATTACTATATTTATCACGACAATGTTGGAATGCGTGTAGATACCCAGGGGCAAAACCCCCATTTTTGGGGTAAACCAGAACCGGGATGCTATAAAAGGTTGTTTGGTATCAACGTGTTCAGGGGACCTCCCTGCTGAACAACTTCCAGATGGACAACCTTGAAAATATGCTGCTGAAAAAAAATGGCGGCCATTTTTCAAAATGGCCACCGTGTGTATCTAATGATGATCAATTTTTAAGATAATGTTTGAATAGAACTTGCTTTCACCATCTGTGTGGTATCATATAAAAGGGAATTAAATTCTCTACAATATGATACCACATTTAATGGTGATGGTGATTATTTTAATGACAATTTTGGGCCAAAAATGATTTTTTACCATTTTCTCCCAAAATATGAATTCCACCAAAATACATTTTTCTCCATATTTCAAGTGCTTTTGAGTAATGAATTGAAACTTTTCAGAAAACTGCCCATATGTATGTTTAATATTGTAGCAAAAGCTCAAGTTAATTGCTTTTCTAACAATAAAGTTATATTGCTCAAAATTTAACATTTTGATATTAACTAAAAACAGCATTTTGTACATTATAGTGGGGTATGGCGTGTCATGAAAATAGCTCCCGTAGGATTGATTTTTTGGCTTTATCGAGTTGATTTAGGGTCAAACTATCAGAAAATTATGGAGATCAAATTTTCCGACCCCTCGACCCCCAGAGGAAGGGCTTTTCTTTCCCATGACCCCCTGACTGACCCCGGCCTGTTTCTGCTAATAATGAACCTATTATCACGATCCTGGCGTCATTTCAGGGGTTTGGGATGATGCTGAGTCTATTTATCACAATTTCAAAGCGACCGGAAGTGGCCATTATCGACTTCCGGTTACGATCTTCGTTAAATTCAATGTCATTATCATGGCAGTGATAAACTTGGTCATATAGTACCTCTTTCTATAGGTTTTCAGGCCTGGGAAGACAACTGGTGCAGTCATTTTTTGCGATCAGATAGTCATGCCAAGAGATAATGGCACTTTAAGTGGCTATCGCAGACTACCAGTTAGGATCGACTAGTCAGATCTGGTTGTCCTGTCTGGCAACAAGAAGCGATTTTACTTGTCCAACATTTTCTTACAGTCTATGAGCCGTTAAGGTATATTTTGGGTTCAGTACATATCATATTACAGTATATACATGGAAAATCGTTAAGAAATTCAGTGTGTGAAACGAACCTCGTCAATACCCTCGCAGACGTCTACATTGGGAGCGATTACCAGAGGATTCTTGAGGAGTTTTGCCCACTGGGTACCGCCTCGCTGACGAAAATAAAGGTTCTTCCATCTATAAACTACACTTTATTGAACTAATATCGAAATAAAGCTCCAAACATGCAACACAACACCGCGTACTCGCCATACAGGCGAGGAGATGACAAGGCTGGTAAAGACGTCACATGCACTTGGTGACAGGCATACAATCATCACTGGTGACCAAGCCACATACGAACTCGCAGTAGCGATCAGGGACAAACACCATGATGAGTTTTCCAACGTAGTCTTGCTCCTGGGAGGCTTTCACCAGGCACACAACTATTTGAAGGCGATCTGTAAGATCATCAGGGGTGCAGGAGCAGAAGATCTTCTGGTCACAGCTGGCCTGTGCCAGGAGGGCACTGCAAGAAAGATGTTTGGGGAGAAAGCCGACTATTATCACACAGTTCATGCAATCAGAATCCTTAGTGAAGTCATGTGGCTTCTCAGATGGGAGTCATTTGAAGCCTGGGTGGCCGACAGAGATACCACTCAGTGGCAAGGTAGTGTTGAACACCTGTTGAAGAGACTGCTTTAGAACAACATTGTCGTGACTGAGCAGCTGGAGATGATCCGAAATTCCCACACCCAGCTAGCAGCTCTTCAAGATCAGATGCTGGACTTCCAGAACTCACTAGGCGACCATCCCACAGCTCTCTTATGGTCCAATTTCTTGGATATGGCAGACATACTGCACAGATTCCTCTACCATCAACGAGAAGGAAACTGGATGGGCCACCTGTGTGAGTCAACAAGGATGCTCTCCTACCTCACTGCAGCCGGGCACTTTAAGTACGGACAGCAGTCCCTGCCTTTGTATTTGGCAGAGATGAAGAAGCTGCCCAACACTGCTCCCGACGTCCACACTGCACTGATGAAAGGAGTGTTTGTTGGAAGGCGAGCAGCTGGCAGCCACAACGCCGTCTCTCCTGACATGCTCATTGAGCAGACGTATAATGCAGATGTCAAGGAAGAGAGTGGTCTGGAAGGCATAACACTGAACGAGGCTGCTCAGACCAAATGGATATACACCAAACCTGTCACGGCAGCGATCTCTGCAGAACTGAAGTCTATGTTGCACCTGAACACTGCCAACCCGCATCACGAGTCCGGTCCAACCCGAGTGGCAAGGGATGCAGAGATGGTCCAGAAAGTGATAGCAGCCATGGAGACCAACCCATTCTCAGCAACAATGCCAGCCCTGGTTAATCTATCAACGGGGCAGCGTGCAGAGGCAGCAGTCCAGGAACACCTCATCGGTGTGAAGGAACTAGGTCTGAAGGCATTGTCCAGTTCCATATCCAGTGATCAAAAAAAGATGTCCCTCGTGAGGTGGAAAACCTTCCACACGCAAAATTAAAAAGCCAAAGAAGTCGACAAGGAACAGTGCACCAGGCAAGAGTGATGAAGTAGCTGCCCTTCTTCGCATAACACAGATCATGGCCAGTGGTGGAGATGTCAACATCGTCAACTTTATTGGCAACCATGAGTGTAGTAAGATGCCCCCGTCTTTATTCAATGAAGGTGGAAGCATGAGGGCTGCAGGTACAAAGGCTAGTCTCATGAAGACCCTGAAAGAGGAGACTCCAGTGACCAGTGTTGCTGATCTGCCACAAGAAAACCTGAAGACAGCAGTAGTGGTTGATGCAATGCATGCCATACGCCACAGGCTGGTCATTCAAGAAAGATGACGGAGCCATTGCTGATCGCTACAAACACCAGCTGCTGAAAGATGTTCCTGCTGGCACAGGGATCATACATTTCTGCTGTGACCGATACAGTGAACAAAGCCTCAAATCAGCAGAGCAGCAGCACAGGTACGGATGGTCCAGACCAGCTAAGGTGTTTGAAGTCAGTGAGCAGTACCGAGCCCCAGACCCACAAGAATTTTTCTCAGTATCAGCCAATAAAGCTGAACTTTTGAGTTTCCTGTGTGAGACGTGGACCGAGAGAGAACAGCTAGATCCAGCACTGGGTTCAACTCGCCTTTACCTAGGCGGAGGATTCAAGGAAGAAACCCTGAGTGTGCTGCTCACCGAAGGGTCCGCAACTGACGTCACTGCCTTGGAGTCTACACAGCAGGAGGCTGATACAAGAGTCATGCTTCATGCTATATACAGCATTCAGAATGGAGATGTTGAAAGCGTGATCATCCATGGCAATGACACGAATATCATCATCATCTGTGTCTACTATGCCACCACTATTCTGAAAGACCTTCCTGAACTGTGGGTGAGAACTGCCACGAAGAACTACCTACCCATACACCAAATGGATATGGCACTGGGACCTTTGCAGTGTCGTGCACTACCATTTCTCCACAGCCTGAGTGGAAGAGACACGACAAGCTATCCTTTCTTCACTGGTAAGAAGACCTGGATGAGCAGTAGCAAGACTACAGACATATCTAAACTTGAAGACTTTGGCGAGCAAGGTCAGCAAGACACCCGCACAGGTTCATTGGACTTGGTATCCTCGGATAAAAACACCAGGGGTAAAAATTAACTTTTGAACACGGGAGTCCAACAGACTCCCTGCCCTCAAAAAGAGGGAGTCCGCAGCAAAATGAGGGAGTCCGCAGTTTGAAGTTCAAAACTAAATAACGCATGTGCTTATTTTGAAGATTCATGTGGTTGCACGTCTGCCAAATTTTCTTTGAACATTTGCTGAAAAAAATACGGTAATTCCGCGAGGCCTTGCTCTGGAACGAACTAGTTAGTATAGTAGAATTTTCAAAGAGTCCGACAGTAAATCAGGGAGTATTTGACTCTGGACGCGCATCGCCAGACAGCTACAGAAGAACTATAGTTTGAATTCACAAATCACTGTTCACATAATATAACTAAAGCAAAAATACATTTTAGATGTAAACACATAAACACAATATATTTCAGGCAGCTACAGAAAAACTATAGTTTGAATTCATAAATCACTGTTCACATTAGATAACTAATGCTAAAAAAACATTTTAGAAATACTTGTGCTGCCACCTAGCATCACAAATCCTAATTCCAAGATTATCATCATTAGATTGTCATCATGCAGTAGAGATCACAGAGGTTTTATTATATCAGGAGTGAATAATAACAGATCTATTATCATATAGATCTATATAGATCTATATAGATCATATATATATATATATCAAGAGTACATAACAGAGATATGTATATAGATAAGATAGAGAGATAGATAATTTGTATATATATCTATAGATCTATTAATATTCACTCCTGCTTATGTAAATGCACTTCTTTGTTGTATCATGCAGAACACCGACATTATCATCCGCGTTAACTTCATTCAAAATCTGCTTATTTTAAATAAAAGCAGACAACGGCAAATGATATCGGTCACTGCCATTTTAAGGAATGCCATATCTACACATTCCATTTTATATACATATATACACACACGCACACGTGGAGTGAACATATGGATTTCCGGCACACCAAAACTGAAAATCAGATTTTTTATAGTTGTAATCACTGCTATTTCTCAGATATCTATATCAATTGCACTATAGTAGTTACAGCTGTAAATTTGTAATCGCTGCCAGTTTTCAGGTATCTATATTAATTGCACTATCGTAGTTCCACCCCCGCCGCCCCGACCGTCGGAGGCAGACACGTCACTTCGCCGGCCGCTGCTGCTGCTTCGACACGGCGACGGCTTTGCTCGGGATCGCCTGCTGCGAAAACTTCAGCAGCGCGCCGTACTTCTGCTTCATCTTGACGAGGTCCTGTTTCAGCGTGCTGTTCTCTTCCTTCAGGTTGTCGATCTCGTCGTTCAACTCCTCGCCCTGGTCCTCGAGCTCGTCCTTCTGGTAGACGCGCTTCTCGCGGCAGCTCGCCGCGTAGCCGCGGTTCTTGAGCGTCCGCCGCCGCTGCTTCAGCTCGAGCACCTTCTCCCTGCGTGGCGGGGGAAAGAACGCAATGACGTGAAAAATTGCAACTTAAAGCAGAGTAACTGAAGACACCACGTAACCTGCCATAAACTTTAGTGATATCCTGCCTTCAATGTTAAACTTCAGGCGTAGCTTAGTAAAGGCGAGAACGTGATGAAGCGAAAAATTGCAACTCAAAGCAGAGTAACTAAAGACGTACACGACTTAACCTGCTATAAACTTTAGTGATATTATCCTGCCTTCAATGTTAAACTTCAGGCTTAGCTTAGTAAAGGCGAGAACGTGATGACGCAAAAATTTGGAACTCAACGCAGTGAAGACACGGACGTATACTGCCACAAACTGCCAACTAGACTAGTATATACCAAGTAGACAACCAACCAACTAAACTAAAGGCAAACTTTAGTGATATCCTGCCCTCAACATTAAACTTCAAGGCTAGCACCTTCTCCCAGTACAGCGGGGCAAGAACGTGGCGGATGGAAGTTTTGATTCGACCACGACCATGAAGAAATAATTACGCAGTGGCTGGAGGTATGGCAGCCGTCGTTCGTTGAAGCCCCTTTTTGGCGTTAGGGTTAGGGTTAGGGTTAGGGTTAAGGTTAGGGTTAGGGTTAGAGTTAGGGTCCTAGCTCATCTAAACTTTCAAATCGTGAATTTATTTCCCAAGGCGTTATTTCGAAATCTGGCGCCACCGCTGCCATCTTTGTCTCGTTAAGTATGAAAGCGAATGGACTGCCGTACCCGTAGCCACTGCCAAATAATTATGCTGACTCACGAGAGTGATGGTTTGTATATTTTGGTATTTGGGCATATAAAAAAGCAAAATTACAGTTTGAACTTACTTTGAGATGCCTTTTAGAAGGCGGTTGAGGTCTCGCACAGGTAGCATTATCAGCTCTTCGTCCGATATGATAAAACTCTCACCACCGCCCTTTTCCTATAAAGATAGCATGTGATTCTATAGATACAATAATGTAACCCAAACCCAAGAGGATAGGGTTACAAAGTGTCCCTATCCTTTTCTGCGGAGGAATGCCCGAGTGAATCACTCGGGCCGGTTTGCTGGTGCGTTTTTAGATACAAGAACTTCCAAACTGGGTTTATTCTCAACACGAACCTTTCTCCGCTATCTGGGAACTTACTATGTATCGCAATACTCTGTATTAAACTAATATAACCTGTTACAAAAATTCGAAGTGACGAGCGGCGAATATACTGAGCGCCATTTCTGTTGACCTGTGACGTACGCATTTCCCAATGCGCATAGCGATCGGCAAACGCAGCGCCCTCCGATTGGTCGGTGAATCCACTCTTCAAACCGAAGTACGTCACAGGTCAACAGAAATGGCGCTCAGTATATTCGCCGCTCGTCACTTCGAATTTTTGTAACAGGTTATATTAGTTTAATACAGAGTACATTGTGATACATAGTAAGTTCCCAGATAGCGGAGAAAGGCTCACGTTGAGAATAAACCCAGTTTGGAAGTTCTAGTATCTGAAAACGCACCAGCAAACCGGCCCGAGTGATTCACTCGGGCATTCCTCCGCAGAAAAGGATAGGGACACTTTGTAACCCTATCCTCTTGGGTTTGGGTTACATTATTGTATCTAGTGATTCTATAGCTCTAGTACTATAGCCCGCGGATCGCTGCCGCAGGCTGCCTGCGGCAGGCACCCTGCGGCACCCTGCGGCAGGCACCCTGCGGCACGAGCCGCAGGCACGGCCGCCGCGGCACGGCCGCAGGCACCCTGCGGCAGCGATCCGCGGGCTATAGTACTAGAGCTAGTGATTCTAACATTTGATTGAATTCACTTGTAACTTACAAACTCACATAATGTTTATATCGGTCGAACGGAAATGGTCAAACAACACCCTCAACAACACCCCTCTCGATTTTTAAGGGGGTTTCCCCACATTGTCGAAAATGACATAGGTCTCAATCGGGCCATGCTCTCTATCCTTGAACCGAGTTGTTTACTTGGTTTACTTACATATTTTCTCTTCGATATGCCTTTTTTCGCATGTGTCCTACTAGTACTTGTACTTGTTCCCGAAGGTATGGTTTCGCTTACTATACTTCCACCACCTCTTGTTGTTTTCGCTTTCTTTGCTTTAGGCATTTGAAATATTTTAAGTCTCCTTTTTATTTGTTTTAAATTCAACATATATAAACATGAGAACACACCTCAAACATCAATACGTTTTGCAATTTGTGCTGACTCAGCACTTTTTTTCTTTTCAGATCGTACCGCCATCTGTTGGATGTTGCTAATACTTATCTGTAGCTGACTGCATACAACCTGAAACCATAGACTCCCTTGGGCAATCGCTACTTGTAACAAATTAATCGATCTATATACGCAATTGATCTAATACGCAAGCGAACTAAAAACGCTCTATCAGTTCTAATATTATAAATACGTAAAGTCATAACGTTGCTTCATGTGCTTTTTGATTTAAAGCAGGAATAATGTTTTTATGGTTTTATTTCTAGAGTTTGTTTTCGCGTGCATCACTTTAGCTACCGGTAATCGTACTACATTGAGTTATATTAAGTTATTAGGTGTATTAATTCGTGTAACACCGTGCAGCCTTTTATGAACGCCATCTTTTGTTTTGCATAAAATGACCTTGCCCTGTTTCTCTATAACATTTATCATTAGTTAGTTAGTTAGTTAGTTAGTTAGTTATCATACGTTAGTTGTTAGAACAGCATTACCAATAGCAAACTTGAAATGACAAAAGTTCAAACGACTAAAGTCGACCACGTTAGGCCTATCAAACCTCCAATTAAGTTATCTCACCCATTTACACCACGTTATCTTATCTTCCGTTTTGTGAAATTACGATTGAGTCAGCATCTTTCGTATATTTGAATTACTTAAATGCTATATAGATGATATCGCAAAAAGAAATTTTCACAATTAACTTAATCCACGTATAATCTTAATTAAGAGAAATATTAATTCCGTTTCGCCGTCGTAGGCCGTCTAGGCTTGTATATTAATATATAATTGCTTTACATATGCGAGTATATTGCGTATAAATATTTGTACCTGGATTTTAGGACACAATGCCAGCAGAGGCTCATGCATTGAGATATAATTTTGTAATATTATATATTATATTGTATATATATATATTATATATATATATATATATATATATTGTATATATATATAATATTGTATATATATTAAAGTTCGTAGTCACTAATCAAAATTAAAAGCATAAATAATGGCAACACAATTTTTTTAACACTTTGATATTTCGGATTATTTGATTATCTGAGACAATGTCAAATAAGAATCTTACGAATGCCATTAAAATCCATTAGAAATATGAGTGCATCATTCAGCCAATGTTTATTCCCATAATTTAATAAACGAATTCCATTTCATATTGTACTTAAGACTCTCCAATCTCTGTAGCACTGTCACAGAAAGCTAACAATATGCATAACATGTGTTTTTCGTTGAAACTTGATTTCACAATCTAAAACTGAAACTCATAACGGTTTATGTGTAGAAATATAATGTTAACCTATACCGGCATTTTTGCACAAAGCATATATATCTCCCTGCTATACCACATTATAAATTTAAATCAATGTCATGCATGAGTGTATTGCCAAACCTATCGCGATAAATATATGGTTATCTTGATGACTTTAGTGCTTGATAGGTGGCAGGATAGTGTAGTTTCCGATACCGCACAAGTTACTGTTTTTCTTCAGCTTAACGAAGCCATCTTCTCCCCAATCTGTTCCCCAGCTGAAACAACAAAGCAATCAATCACCACTTAATTATATATTAAAAAAACAAATAATAGGTTAAGGGTGTTTAAAATTTAATTAACGAGCTTTCGAGATGTACATCTCTTCATAAGGCATATTCATCAGCGGACATATTTAACTACTATATATTATATATATATATATATATATATATATATATATATATATATATATATATATATATATATATATATAATCAAGAGTAGATAATAAACATGTTTATTATCTACTCTTGATATAATCAGAAGTGCATGGATTTACATGAACATGGTTATGTACTCCTGCTGATGTGATAAATTACGCAACTGGTACAAAACTTGGTTGCGCAAGATTGAGTATAACAGGGATAAAAACAACCTCGCGTAAACGCGCACAATGCATCATCGTCAGTGACAGCTTGGAGTAATCATTCGGACTACTCCAGTCTTTACTCCAGACTACTCTAGCCATTCTTACTACGCCAGAATGATTACTCCAATGTTACAGGGATGAGCTCCACGTGCACGCACCTATTTATAGCGAGCCAGTAAGGCACTCCGGCCTCCTCTCCAACGCCGACGATGACGACGACGTGGTTCATGGTGCTGCCGCAAACCCCGACGTCATCCAAAACGCCTCGAGTAAAAATAATCAAGCATATAATATATATATATATATATATATATAAATGGCATCACTGTATTCCTGACGCGCATAGAATGATGCGTTTTGTAAAATAATCATTTAGGTGGCTCTAAATTAGCGCTTGAATCGGTGGCACTCGACGATATAACCGCTTCAGTGAATTGCGTTGTGTTACCCCGCCGGGTCGTCTAGGCAAATATACGCGCTTTTTACACAATTATACGGGAAGGCGACGATATTCGGCTTATACTGTCCCATCAGATTTTCCACGTTTCGCAACGTTCCGATACCCCGGGCCCCCACTCACGGGTTTATCAAGGGAGATTATAGCAGACGCGTTGGCGCCGAAATAAGAATACTTTCTTATGAATACTGCTAAGACCAGTCACCCGCAATGCCGCGGTAAAGCGTGCCGATCGATTGACTAAAATACGGGTATGAGGGCTTTATGTAGCGGCCAGGTGACTAAAATATGATAGTGAGGGCTTCATATAGCGGTCAGGTAACTAAAATATGACAACAAGGGCTTCATATAGCGGTGAGGTGACTAAAATATGACAATTAAGGTTTTCTCTAGTGGTCAAAGGATTAAATTACGAGTATGAGACCTTCCCATAGAGGTCATATGCAGATGATTAGAATATAACAATGGGGGCTTCCTATAACGGTCAAATGACTAAATTACGAGTGTGAGGGCTTTCTATAGCGGTCAAAGGACTAAAGTACGACTATGAAGGCTTTCTACAGCCGTCAAATGACTAAAATACGAGTATATGGGGGCTTCCTATAGCGTCCGGGTTACTAATATACGACTCTGAACGCTTTGTATAGCGGTCAGGTAACTGAAATACGACTATGATGGCTTCCTATAGCGGCCAGGTGAAGCTGTATAACAATACAATCGAATCGCTGTGTCTCGCATAGCTTACCTCCTCCGTACATAAAGAAGTTTGAGGATTCTGTCGACAGAGCCAATCCGATGATGGTCGGTGCGTAGCAAACAAAATCTTGTAGAACGGTTTCACCGTCCCCGCGACTGCAATGATGTGTTACGATGTGTATATAGGTACTCTCATTATTTAAAGTACGATAATGAATTAATATATGGTACTCGACTCTCGAGTATCCGACTTTTGGAGAATTTCTTCTGCATTCTGTCACTTTGTGATGACGAAAATGTACAAGGTGCGCACTCTTAAACTTTACTCACTTACGTTGTGTGTTTACACGGTCTAATAAATAGCACAATGGTATAAAGGGATGCTAACATGGAGCTTACGTGTAAGTATGGCTATGTTACACGTCATATTGGGACAAAGCTACCAAGTAACAGGGCCGCATCCTAAGCGAATTCCTATCGACGAAGGTGGAAATTTTTGGGGTTTATTTTTGCTTGAAAAGGTTTCAGGATATAAACCGTGTACGATAAGATGAATATAAGAAGGGGTGATGGAAAGAAGGGATGTAGACCAAACTCCGCGACAGATGGCGCTCTCGCTCTAGCTCAATTCGCGCAGTTGTACGAAAAGGGCGCTGCATGCCGTTCGGGTGTAGACACGTCCACTCGCATTTATTTTAACATGATTAACTTTTACGGAAATTTATCCTTTTTATTTTTCTCCACGACCTAGGGCTCAACTGGTCCCACTTCGTCGCCGGTTACGATCCTCAATGATATACGTGATAGAATTAATTAATGTAAAGAACAAATAAACGCGTGCACTCACGTATTGTCATAGTAGAAAGGGTCTGACCGATAGAGAGGAACATAGTAGCCGTACGTCTTTATACACTCGCCCTGCTCTGCCTGCAACAAGTTTCCATTGTTAAGTCGTAAACATTAGGCGCGTTCACACACAAGAAAAACCGCGATGGTAATCGCGATGAAATACCGAGATAATTGTGTCGTTGTTCACACAGGCGGAAATATCTCGCTAATCGCCGAGCGGGATAATTCTATTAATCGAACTGCGCATGCTCAGTGCCGGAATGATGCTCACTGCGCATGCTCACTGCTCACTCGCTTGGAATGATGGGATAGAAAATACCGGGATTATTTGCGCGAGCGTTCACACACGCAAATAATCGCGCTAATTCCAAATAATCGCAGTCAAAAGTGCGATTTGGAGCGCGATGCTGATCGCGATTATTAGTGAGTATTATTGCGTTCACACTTGTAGTAATCTCGGTATTTCGATCGCGATGCAAAAACCGGGATTTGTATCCCGCTTATTCGCGCCAGTGTGAACGCGCCTATTGTGATGCGAGTTCACATGCAGGTGATACATCTAATTTACACGTGCAAGTTGTCGCCACCTGCTTCCTTGAAGATGCACGTGCGTTATATCATGAATTATTGAGTAATGCGGGTGACGTCATCGCGGTTGGTCACAAAAAGGTCACAACCGGTTAAAAGTTCACCCCGAAGACGTAGAAAAAGATTATCGAGAGCGGTGGTTTTGTAATGTTGATTTTAAACATTCCGTTAAATGTCAGATGTCACTGTCAATATCAAATTAAAAGTATAAATTTAAATTAAATTTAAATTTCAAATTAAAATACACCAAGGCCCTTCCTATTCGTACTTGGGCTGAAACAAATTTCATGGTCTCTTGATAAAATTACGATAAAAAGTCGAGAGTCATTGCCGAATAGAAATTGTTTTTCACTCCGTTCGTTGCCCTATGCATTTCTTGAAAATGGCACTTGCTACCACTTGAGTCGCATTTTTACACCTTCAATAGTTTTTTATAACTGATACATTCATACCCCAATATGAATGCCCGATTGAATAGAGATGAATACAAACTAACAATTCAAACCAAACTGCAAGATAAAACGAAATAAATATTTAAAACTGGAACCGAAAATATGATTTTCAGCTATGCTCATCTTGGGTACTCCATTATGACCTTTCTTTACTTGCTTTCTCTAGTTATTTTTAGTACCTAATCTGGATGATTCTACGTAAGATGAATTACTTTTGCCTAATAATGTCGATCAGAATTATGAAAGTATTAATACTGATAATTAATGGATTTCCAGAGGGAAGTCAAGGTCATAGACCCGTACACCGTTATTCGCGTGCGTTACCTCTCTCTCTCTCTATCTCTCTATCTATCTCTCTCTCTCTCTCTCTCTCTCTCTCTCTCTCTCTCTCTCTCTCTCTCTCTTGCTCTTCTCTTCTTTTTTTTCTCATCGTACTCTCTCTCTCTTTCTTCCTTATCCGGTTTCTACTATTTCTTACCTCCTCTATTTTTCTCGTTGTTTTTTTGTCTATTTCTTCTCTATTCTCATCTTTCATACAGTCGCTATAACCTCCTATTTTTTACTCTTTGTTTACCCTATCCCTTCTCCCATACTCCTCTCTCATTATCTTCTTCTGACTAATTCTCGGCTATCAATCTATCTAATCTATCTAATCAATCTAACTTATTTTTTTATATAACACGCTCACGTCTACTCCCATTCCTTATCTCACCTTTCATCTCCTTTCTCGCTCTCATCTCAATCTCTTCTCTCTCTCGCTCTCTCTCTCAATCATTCTTTGATTACGTCGCTTTCTCTCCCCGCTCTCTCATTTACGTTACCGTGTACTGGTAGTTCCAGTCGTACGCCATGTACTTCATGGCGAAAATGCAGCTAAATGCGTCGTAGACGGATCCACCTTGACATCCGCTGGTGTGAAACCTTTCGCAACAGTCGACGATCAGCTGTTCGCTGAGGGCTGGCAGCGCCCCCTGTGCCAGACACACGCTCGCTTCAATGGCGCCCGTCTAGCAAAAGGAAAACAGCGTCGGTACTACGTAAAAGTCGGTCTCTCTATCGCCAGAGAGCGTATAATTCGACGTTGTGCCTTTACTTTTTTTGAGATATTTGCATTAAACTATACTTGCGAGAGTGTCGTCGTATTAGGGCTCACGAGAGACGGTTCCCATACGAACGACCATAGCTGTTAACCAGAAGGAAAAGGGGGTAGACCCACATGGATTCCACGATTACGTATAGTCACCGGGTGCAGGTAATGTCTGGCTCACTTCGTGAATAAATATAAACAACTAACAACAAATATAAATATAGAAATGTTTGATAAATTACGTGCATAGTAATTCAGAGCCGAACCATCCGAATACGGATATAAACCCACTAAAATGCCATGATTTGTGTGCGGATCCCAATGGGTAAACTCATAGAAATTCCCGAAGACATATAACTGTAACAGAGCTAACAACGTGAACAATCTTTCCAGATCTCTGATTCTTGCTTTTAAAAATCGATACCAATCGATATCATATCGGTAATTCGCGCGTGTTTTGTTGAGAACGAGAGTGTACGCACAGACACTTACCATCGCAAATGCGTAACAGCAGCCGCAATCGCCCTGCAAGAATGCATGAAGAAATAAATAAATAAATAAAAATAAATAAATAAATATAATTATATATATATATATCGCTGTTACGTAAAAAGGGTCACATATAACGACTTTACGTTAGCAATATTACCATAATTGCCGTCACGTATATTACATTACATTACATTACATTATATTACATTATATCACATATATCACATTATATTACATTATATCACATATATCACATTATATTACATTATATTATTATCTGTCGATATTAATCGGACGCATTTTGTACGAAGTGGCCCGATGGATAAGATATATATGCTCTGGATGGATAAGATATTATATACTCTGATGACCACCACCCGAAGCTCGGTGAAATGGATTATTTCGGCGTTCGACGCTCTCCCAGGTACTATATTTTGCACTCACGTATCGTTGACCTATGCGCTGACTTTATGATGCGCACGTGAAGGGGGATGACGCGTATAATGCGACAGCCGGGGTTGTTTGGGTGGGCGGGTGGGACGGGGTGTAGGGTGATGTCCAACTACGCGCAGCTAACACACACTCACCTGGTCCTTCACTAGCGGAATGCACTCCGGGTCCCAAGCGGGGACGCAGGATGACGTTTGTCGCTTCCTCCTCGTCGGCCCCTCCCCTACCTGGACGAGCTCTGTCATATTCGGAGGAACGTTAATCTCGGGATGCTGAATTTCCGTGAAACCCAGGCGGTCGCGAACCAGCTCACCAACGGTCTACGATGTTATGATACAACGTTATATTATTATATATATCACAATTTG
>NW_014577406.1:113028-116901 GCF_000485595.1 Priapulus caudatus
TCCTCCTCCTCCTCCTCCTCCTCCTCCTCCTCCAACTCATCTGTTACGAGGGGTATGAGCTCTGGTGTTTCCGTCCCCTCTGCATTAGTCGAGAACTCATCTATTACGGCCGTAGGCTGCCCTGGTGCGTCCATCCCCTCTGCATTAGTCGATAACTCATCTATTACGGCCGTAGGCTGCTCTGGTGCGTCCCCCTTCTTCTCTAGCGGTCCCGCAGAAATGTTAGCGGGAATACATAGAAGGAGCAAGACGACTATCGCGATACTGCTCATCATGATGGAACGATTTCTCTGTCGGTGGCTGAACACTGCGGCAGACGCCACCGGCAGGCGGTTATATCGGCCGACGCGTTGATGCCAGATGTCGGATATCGTCGGCGAATTATGCAAGCGACGATAACACCTTTCGAGCGATAGAACGCAGGCGTCAAATCGGTGGAGTTATGGCTCGTTAATCGGCTAACGTGTTGCAATTAAAATCCCATTAGAAACATTTGGCCTTGTTGAGAATGTTTCGGCGATTACCTTACTCATACATTAGATCTGATGGTTAACCTACGGGTGACTTTGAGTCATGTTATTGCTTAAAATGAGACTACGAAAAAAAAGTGTTCGAATCACAAACTCCTGTTGCGGACACAAATAGGAGTTTAATACCAATGATGATAAAATGAGACGAGATGTAACTGATTTTCATAGATTGCATATATATATATATATATATATATATATATATATATTGTAAGGGTGTTATTCGCACTACCGCCATAGAAATTCTGGAATAGACTGACAGAGAGATAAGACAAGACAAGAGTAACGTTCACTAGTGTTTTACTAAATCTCTAATACAATACATGAAGTCTCAGTGTACTAAAATAGCGTTTCTACTACATAGTAGGCCTACCCGTATCACGCACTTACACCTTGTCTCAACGGGTGTCTTAATTGTACAAAGAGCCCCAATGAGCGGCTGCTCCCTCTATTTATACGGCGTTCCTTCTTCTACGTCACCTCTCGCTTTAGCTCCCTTCTGGCTAACCGGCCGTACTAAATAAGGTGAGGTTAGTATTACAACTGCTATACATTACACTACCGAATATGGTGAGGGTGCGTATTTCCCTTTGGCTCAGATCCATAGTCTGATTCTGGCCCCTGGTGTCATGAATCATCTGGTCGGTGTCTAGTCTGTCACAATCTGCAAGAACTCGGGGAACCTTAGCCGTGGGTTCCGCTTATTGCGTTCTCTCCCGCGTTTTCGGCTCCTTGTTCTGGAGACCGCTCACAGCCTATTGTGACACCTCTAGCGACACAGAGGCGACAAGATTGCGTTTCCCGCATCGCCCTCGCTTTCCGTGGCGTGTGGGCTTCGCCCCCTTACAATATATATGGGCATACAGTATTCACAACATGAATATATATAGCTAAGCATGGAACCATGTATACATATTCGTGGAACGCGAGTTGGCATAGGCTAAGGACAACTCGTGCCCTCGACAAAATTATATATTTATATATATATATATATATATATATATATAATTATATAATACTATTTATAACTACGTGCTAGTATACTACGGTAATACTGCGGAATATGGTAGTGTTACCGTACGTACTTACATATTTTTAGGGTCAAGTGTCATAAATGTGTTCCGTGTAATAAAACATTTCATCTAAATTTGGTTGCCGAAAATTTACGGCGTACCTTCTCTTTGTATACGGTGTAGCGGTCTGAGGTCGTTGTGAATAACTGCTCTTGAAATAGATAACATGTACCTGAGTGTATAATAAAAGGGGGTATTGATTAAACACCCTAATTTCATTAAAAAAAGTGCACGTGTAGATCAAACTGCCCATGTTAGTTTATATAACCCGGGTTGTCGTAACGGGGGGTAGTAACTGTGAGTGCAATCTGTGGCAGAACGCCACACGCCCTTCCCTCGCCTACGTCTTTTCTCTGTACTGAAAGCGTTACCCGTGTCATTAAGGTATGTTAACAGGCGGTTATAGGAGTCTAAGTGACCTCATATACACATGGCAACAGCGGACTACGGTCTCTATTGCATAACCATCGCGATACAATGAACAGCTAATAGTATAAAAAAAATATAGATGATAATAATTATATATAATTATAATCATCCTTGAGGTTTACCGAGAGAAACGTGGCTTGCGCGTATGGTGAAGAGGGCTAGAAGGCTCGCCATTTGCCTTCGTTGACATCACACGCCGAATTCAATATATTTATATTGCGAATTCGACCTATTTTAAAAATCTACGGTATGCACTATGAGCAATAACATTTACCATACTGTTTTTTAATTAAAAAATACCGCTTTTGCTAAAAGTAAATGTCAACATATAATCTCGTCGCGCTTGGAAAATTGAAACAACCCGAACAACGAAAATGTATGTAAAGCGCTAATGATTTGTTTGTCGACAGTATATCGGAGACGAAAAGTTAAATTAGGAGCATGACGTAGGTATATTGTAAGTCTAGACTTGCGCCCCGACAACGGATTCGCGTGTGACTAACCACACCATTATGGGCGCCGTATAGGCAACGCTCGCAGTGATATCTAAAGACTTTCGTATTAAACCAGGAACACTGCCCCCTGTAGCGCGTGGGCTTCGAGTAAATATTTGCCTTAGCTTACTCGCTCGGTGTGAGCAGGCGGTGTAAAGTACAAATCAGCGTCTGGCGGTTCGGACACGCGCGTGCATGGTGCTCGCTTGGCATTTTTCTGACGTAACACGCTCGCGAATGATCTTAACCTAGCTCGTCGTCGTCGTCGTCAAACACGGACGCACGATAAGAAACCAGATTTCACAAAGACAACTGTGTGCTGCGAACGACGAGTGACGCGAGCTCAACGCACGACGACGACGTCGCTTTTCTCGCGCGATCTCTCTCCACTTATTTCCTCTGTACGGGCGGACATATAAGAGATTCGATAACCGGACAACGTCGCCGCACGTAAACTCGATTGACATTCCTCCCCGCCGCGGAGATCCGGCAATCGCCTCCGCTGGATCCGGAATCCGAATTTTAAGATGGCGGCCGACGCCACAGAGTGCGGTTGCTTTTCGTATCGGCCGAAATGGCTGCAGGCCTACTCGTCGCTGAAATGGTTCGGCATCGCGCTCTGCTTCGTCTTCATCTCGTCGGACGGATTCGCCGGATACTTAATCGGATGCCTCACGACAATCGAAAAGCGATTCAAGTTATCGAGCAGCAAATCCGGGTTACTCATGTCGATCGGCATCGTCATGTACACGCTGTTCGTCATCTTCGCATCGCATTTCGGCCGACGCAACAAGCCGCGCACGATCGCCATCGGCATGTGCGTGTCTGCTCTCGGCATGTTCGTTACAGCACTGCCGCACTTCCTCTACGGTGGCGAGCCGACGGGAGACTCCGCAACGGTGTCGGCCGCGTCGTCGCACCGCGGATTCTCGTTGTTCGGATACGAGTCGTCGGCCAAGTTTTCGGACGAGATCTGTAATCCGCGTAACGGCACCACGAACCCGGACTGCGACAACGCCACCGATATGGTCTCCTACGTCATCTTGCTGGCGGGCGTGTCGCTGCAGCAGATCGGCTGCACGACATTTTACACGCTCGGCTTCTCGTACGTCGACGACAACGTGCGAAACAATCGCGATTCGTCGTGGTGGGTCGGTGAGTCGACGACGGCGACTTTTTATAAATAAATAAATACTAAAATACGTATATATATATATACGTAAATAAATAAATAAGTTAATACATAAAATCAATTTACGAAGCTTAATCATTTCCCTGACACGCACATACACATACAGGCACACACACACACACACACACACACACACACACACACACACACACACA
>NW_014577406.1:116911-122749 GCF_000485595.1 Priapulus caudatus
TTGGCTTGCTTGGCTGCTGATGCTGCTGATGTTGATTGATGCTGTCACGTTTTGATGAGCGGCGATGTTCTGGTACTCCGCTCCGGTTCCGTACGAAAGGTCGTTGCGGCGACCCGCCCAACGCACTGGACGCGCGCGCGGCACTAATCGTTTCGGCGGACTGCAGGCGCCCCACGCGCTACCCCGCCGACCGCTTCTGTCGCTGAGAACGGAGCTTTATTTGCGGTTAGGTCAGGTCGGTGGAAGGTAATGATTAAGCAGATGGAAAGAACGATTAATATACAGGTAAACACACGGCGCGCACGCACTTACGCAAGTGACGGCATTACTACAGCGCAGCCCGGCGCGCACGTTGCACGCACAGCGGCGCCACGTAGGACTCAAACACATGGTTATATTCACACTTGCGGTCTAACGCGCGCTCTGTCGAGGACAAAATCTTTAACGACTTTTACGATGACATGCTTATTCCGTATGGCAAGCCATCACCTTCTTTACAAAGTCTCCTTTTCTTTTTTAATTTTTCTTATGGATATTATATGCTCCAGATCATTTACAATGTTTTTAATCTATGCCGCCAATTTTACCATCAGAAGTAACAATGTATTTACAGGAGAAGAATATTTAAGTTTGCAATTCATATGCGATAACTCGTGTCTTGGCATATCAATTTAGATGGATTACTAAAATTAAAATCTACGACATTTCATTAAATCATTCAACGTTAGATGCAAATTAATTATAAACTCTTTTTAATCCAATTTCACTGATAAGTTTACCCATTGCACGTTAATTATTTTATTTCGCCAATGTTTTTGCGATATCAATATTATACACGGATTCCAACATTCAAAGTCATAGAGATGTAAATTATATATATTTTTTACGCTGAATTTAGAGTCTTTACCAACTTGTCACACAGGAATAAAACATTGTTCCAATTCTCTCTAATCATAGCTTACAAATGCTTTGCATACCTGCGCAAATTTGGTTCTTAGTCCATTTGTAATTCATTCAATTTGCCTTACGAGAACAGAGTTTTACGACAGGTAACAATTGTGCATTTACAACATGTTCTTCAAGATCAATTACTTACTCGCAATATCGATTTACAAAAGGTAAATTGCTTAAATAAGGCACGAATCTGTTACTGTTTCACGAACAAGACATTAAGTGCACGTTGCCAAATCATTCACGTGCGACGTATACGCACTCAAAGGTGGACGATAACTCTCTGTAGTATACTAAGTGCTTATTCGCCACAAAAGGAGGGCGATCCATTTGCACCCGCCCGCCCTTGCGTCTACGACGGAAGTGCACTCATTTTCGCGCCACTGGTCAAGGCGATCGTAAGGATAGCTGGTCGTCGAGATTAGCAACGACGCGCGGTGATGTGGATAAGATTCAATATGAGCTATTACGACTGGCGGACCGCACTTGCGTTCATGTGAGATAAGGATTCAATATGGACTTACGCCGGCTGGCGCCTACCACAGAATCATATAATACAGATAAAATACCATGATCGACAATCACTCATGAGTTGGGCAATTATACGGAAAGATGACAGAAAAGGGCGAGAGGTGCGGCGCTAAGATAAAGTTGTACAAGTAGAAGAGTGTTTTGACGGAGGTGAGAAAGTACTAGAAAACTAACATACACGAGATGGTGGATTAAGGAGGAAAGGGAGAAGCTGGTCGTACGCAGAGATAGAAAAGCAGGCGGAGCGGAGAAGGGAGAAGGATGGTCGAGGAAAGGAGGACGCGCGGAGGAGCTCTCGCATGTGGAGAGCGGAGAGAATGTAGGCTGAAGAAGGGAGAAGGTGGTGGGATAGGAGGAGGGGAGAAGCTTGGTGAGAAAAGAGAGCCGGGGAAAGGAGAAGGTGCAGTGAAGGGGAGGCGGGAGAAGCTCGAGGGGAGAGAAGAGGGGAGAAAGCTGGTGGAGAAGAAGAGGGGTGAGAAGGGAGAAGGTGGGTGCGAGGAGGGAGAAAGCTAGGTGGAAGAAGAATGATGGGAGAAGCTGGTTTGGAGACAGGAGGAAGGGGAGAAGGAGGCGGGCAGAGAGAGTTGGTGGAGGAGAGGGGAGAAGGGAGAAGCGGGTATAAGGAGGGGAGAAGGGAGCTGGTGGAGGAAGGAGGGGGAGAACGCAGAGGTTGTTCGGAGGAGGGGAGAAGGCGTGGGCAGCAGCAGCAGCAGCACTATGCTGACACTCCCCACCAGCCTCCACCCGCCTACCAAGAATGCGACATCGGCGTGGAGATTGACGCGTGGCGGATGATGAAAGCCAAGGCTGGCGGTATGCATCATTATATTCAGGTGTTCCGCATGCACCTAGTCGGTTGAATGCAAGGACGAAGAGAGCACGCGCGAGGTCCCGGTGTCTCTCGGTGAAATAAAATGTACATGCATGTGTTGTTGCGGTCCGAGAAACGCACATTTTATTGCAATTGCTATTGCAATCGGTAAATCGACAGGGATAGGTCGCAGTTAAAATTGCCCAACTCTGTTTGCAGTGCATTTGCACGCATAATCCTGGTGTTTATAAGGTGTTTTTACAGTCTTCCGCAATTATAATAATATTTTTAGCTTCTCTTTGGTAGACCGCGGTCGCATAGGAGCGTATAGCGCGCTCCTTTTCCCCCACTCTCTCTCTCGCTATATTATATATATATATATATATATATATATATACATTATTATTATTATTATATATGTATAATTTATTTATTTAATTCAAAAAGACAATGAAGACATTGCGAAACGTGACTAAACACAATCTCATCATAAAAAAAGAAAGATAAACCAAAATGCAAAACAAACATAAAATTTTACTAAACGCAGACAACGAAGATCATGCCTTTTAACCCAGTCGCGTATAAACGTCCACACCTTCTATACTAGCTGTAGCTGTGGGCGGAGATGTAAACTGTGCATGCGTTGTTAGAGCAAATCGCATGTACGATTATAGAGGGCGATGAAACATACTGACGGGCAGAGATCGCTCTGTATAAGCATCTTTTCCAAATGCACATGTTTCGATCGCAGCCCAGAGATGCGAGGGGTGGTGCAAGGGGTACCGGGAAACCTAGAAGCTCTAGATTCTGGGCTACCGGGAGGCGCTAAGATTCCCCTCCTCCCCTTTTATTAGAACTAATTTAAACGTTAGATTTAAACGTTGTGGAACAAACTCTGTATTATTAGCATGTGTACCTTGATATTAACGTTTATTAAGTATAGGTTTATACGCGGTGATGGAAAGCTAGGTTAGTGTTGTTTTAACTCGGAGTTTTAAATTAACCGCGCAAATTTTAAATTATAGGCTCTCTCGGCTTGCTCCGTCCCCAACTGCAGACGTCATACCAAGCTGTAGGTTGTTACCTAAAGTAAGATTCTTGTTATCTGTAGTACCACCTGGTCTTACATCTCCATGCACTCGTAAATAACACCTTTAAACTACCCAATGATATTCCTTCCTGACTATATATGGTCTGGACATGGTGAGAATTGTGAATCCCTGCAGCTTCTATATATATAGACTGATTCCACACGTCTCTGCATGTGGTTGTTCCGGAAAGGGATATACGTGTGGTCATACCCCGTAGTAACGACTTACGGAGTCAGTATAAGTACCCGGATATCTCACGGCGGCGTATGACCGACTCAATATGCTATAGAATGAGGAAGGGGAGAAGGGGAAGCTGGTGGAGAAGGTGGAGGCCGGAGAAGGGAGGAAGGTGGTTGGAAAAAGGAGGAAGGGAGAAGCTGGTCGTAGAGAGATGAGAGGGAGCGGAGAAACGGAGAAGGTGGTGTCGAGGAAGGAGGACGGGGAGACGCTGTGGAGAGGGAGAGATGGGGAGAAGGGAGAAGGTGGTGGGAAGGAGGAGGGGAGAAGCTGGTGAGAAAGGAGCGGGGAAAGGAGAAGGTGCAGTGAAGGGAGGGGGAGAAGCTGGGGAGAAAGAGGGGAGAAAGCTGGTGGAGAAGAAGAGGGGTGAGAAGGGAGAAGGTGGGATGCGAGAGGGGGAAAGCTAGTGGAAGAAGAATGATGGGAGAAGCTGGTTGGAGACAGGAGGAAGGGGAGAAGGAGGCGGGCAGAAGAGAGTTGGTGGAGGAGTGAGGGGAGAGGAGAAGCGGTATAAGGAGGGGAAGAAGGGAGCTGGTGGAGGAAGGAGGGGGAGAACGGCAGAGGTTGTTCGGAGGAGGGGAGAAGCTGGTGGAGAAAGGAGGAAGGGGAAAAGAGAGAAGTGTGGAAGAAGGAGGATGGGAGAATGCTGGTGGAGAAGGAGGAGGGCGAGAAGCTGTGGAGAAAGAGGAAGGGAAGAAGAGAGAAGGTGGTGAGAAAGAGGATGGAAGAAGCTGGTGGAGAGAGGAGGGGGAGAAGCTGGGAGAAGGAGGAAGGGGAGAAGGAGGGCGAAGAAGGGGAGCTAAGGTGGAGGATGAGGGGGAGAAGGAAGAAGCTAGTTGAAAGGTTGGAAGGGGAGAAGCTGGTTGTAGCTTCCTCTTCTGCCACGCAGCTCTCCCCTCTTCTCCACCCTGGCTTCTTCCCGTTCTCCCTCCTCTACTCAGCTTATCCCCCTCCTTCTCTCCTTTTTTTTTCCCCTACCTTCTCTGCAACGCGTTCTCCCCTTCTCACCGTGACCCTCCTACCTCCAACCCAGCAGTTCGCCCTCTCTCACCGATCCTCTCGACCCTACTTGCCTCCTTCCACCACAGCTTCCTCTCCCCCTCTTCCTTCCCTCCCACCAGCTTCTTCCCCATCCTCCTTCTCTACCACCCTTCTTCCTCTCCCCTCCTCCTTCTCCACCAGCTTTTTTCCCCTCCTGCCACCACCTTCTCCCACACATTCTCCCCTTCCTCCTTCCTCCCACCAGCTTCTCCCGCCTCCTTCCTCCCACCAGTTTCTAACTCCTTCTCCCCTACCTCCTTCTCGACACACTTCTCGCCTATCCGCCCCTCCTCCTCTCCACCACTCACACCCTTCCCCCCCGCTGCATCCTCCCCTTTCTCGCTTCCTTCTCCACCACAGCTACTCCCCTCCTCTCTTACGAGCATTCACTCCCTTCTCTCGCTACCTTTCCTCTCCCCCCTCCTTCTCCACCAGCTTCTCCCCGCCTCCTTCTCCACACCGTTCATCCCTTCTCCACCCTCCTCTTCCTCCACCAGCTTCTAAACCCTCCTGCCTTCTCCACCTTCTCCCTTCTCGCCCCGCTCGCCTTCTCCCTTATCCTCCTTCTCCACCAGTTTCTCCTCTCCTCCTTCTCGCACCAGCTCTCTCAGACCTCCTCCACCACCGTTCTCCCTTCTCTCCCCTTCTTGCCTTCTCCACCAGCCTTCTCCCCCTTCTCCACCACTCTCTCCTTTCCTCCACGCTTCTCCTCCAACCAGCCTTATCTTCTCCCCCTCCTTACCCCTTCTCCCTTCTCCCTCACCTCCTCCTCGCACCAGCTCCCCTTCTCTCACCTCCTTCATCGTCCTCCTCCTTCTCCCAACACTTCGTCTCGCCTCCCCACCTTCTTCCCTTCTCCCCTCACTCCACATCACCTTCTCCTTCTTCCCTCGCTCCTCTCCACCGCAGCTCTCTCCCGCCTCTCTTCTCCCCTCCTTCTCTACGCAGCTTCTTCCCCCCTCCTCCTCTCTCCACCAGCTCTCCCCGTTCTCCCCCCTCCTTCTCCCCTTTCCTCCTTCTCCACACAGCTTCCTCCCCCTGCCCTCCCTCCCACCACCTCTCTTCTCCCCCTCCTACCTTCTTCTCACCAGCTTCCTCAGCCTCTCTTCCTTCTCCAAACACTTCTCTCTCTCCTCCTCCTTCTCGCACCAGTTCTCCCGCCGTCCGTTCTCTCCC
>NW_014577406.1:122774-125962 GCF_000485595.1 Priapulus caudatus
TAGGAAGATTTAATGCATCCTATCCATCATGCTTCCCACCCATTCCGGATCCAGTCGGTTGCAGGTTACTTAGGGTTTCCGTCTAAAATGACACGGGTTTAATTATTAATTATATATTAATGGCCTGCTGTTGGGGGCACTATGAGAGCATATAGTGCCCCCAAGCAAGCAGGCATTAATGTTTTTTAGTAGCATTCCACATGACTATGTCCAACTACTTTTCATGCTTTATACCTTCCTTTATACTCCCTAATTTGCGGTGGCATTCGATGTAACAAAATCGTTCGACACAAACCACAAACCGCCGTCGAAATTACTCTTGCGTTGGCGCCCAGACGCAGGAGGATTTGTGACGTAACACAATGCGTTATAATATACAATCGTCGCGCGAGGCCAATAGTGCCCGCTGAGGCGGGCACGATCGCTTCATAGTGCCTGCGACGTTATCCAATGAGATTGCAGCGATTTATCACGTCATGCACTAATAATAAATAATGAATTATAATAAAATAGAAATTAAATAAATAATTATAAATAATAATATAATAATAGCTAATATTAAGAATAATAATGATGAGAAAATAACTGGTTTATTCCCGTAATATATATAATCGTTAATACGCTGTAAGTCGCTGTAATTATGTAATAATCGCTGAATTAATAAAATAACTCTTCCTTAAAATAACTATCAGCGAACATTATAGTTTACGGTTTCGATAGATTTTATTCGCTAGCTTTTGTTCTCGATGACAGAATGCCCCACCGTGTGAATATATTATAATATTAGCATGAACACCTTAATTTAAACTAAAATTAGGCATAACAATTTAACATTATTATGAATATGAATTCGCAGAAAATATGCAAGCGTGTGAAACGTTCACTGCCGAAAAACAATTAGAGAAAAACGAGACGGCACGTTAGTTCATATTTTGTCCTAGTTTTTTCTTTACAAATTAATCATGTATTAACACGTTAAGCACGTATTAACACACATTTAAAAACGTTTAATTGGTTGCATCACACTTTACGCTTTCGTCCTTTTTTCTGAACCACCTGCGCATTGATATCATGTTCGCAGCGCGATACCACGCTTTTTATCACTGTTTATATATAGGCCTACGTGTAGATCTGAGGTTAAGCGATCGACGAGAGGTTCAAAGTCTAAATGTTACAGCGGTTGTTGAGCAAGGGGGCCCGTCGTCACAAGGTAATCGTAAGGTGAAGCAGGTGGCGCATGACACATGGCACGCACGCACGCACGCACTGCACGACGACCACACGCACGCACGGCGAACGCACGCACGCGAACGCACACACCGCACGCACACCAACATACCATACGACACACACACACACGACAGCACACACAACACACACACACACATGCAACACAGCACACAACACACACATTCACCACAGCACACACACACACACACACACAAACACACACAACGCGCTGCGCGCACCACCACACACACACACACATACACAACATACACAGCACACATCCCAGCGCCCACATCCCACACACACACACACCACACACAACACACACACAGTGCACAACACACACACACACACACAAGCACACACACCACACGACCAGCGCACACACACACATGCCACACACACACATACACACACCATACACGCACGCACGACGCACACACACACACGCCACGCACGCACGCACGCACGCACGCAACGCACGGCACCCACGCGAACGCACACACACACCCGCACGCACACATCACATACATACGCACACAACAACAACACACAACACACACACACACACACACACACAACACAAACACACACAGACGCGCGCGCACACACACACACACACACACACACACACACACACACACAGCACATTACACACACATACACACACACACGCACACACACACCACACACACCACACACACACACACACACACACACACACACACACAGAGGCGTATAGCCATATTGAATCTTATCCACACGGCCGCCGTGCGGATAGTCACTTCCGTCGTAGACGGCAGATGGCGGGGCGGGTGCAGGATGCTCTCTTTGTGGCGAAAACACTAGTAACTTCGAAGTTACGCCCCTTTGAGTTGCGTTATTCTGTCGCACGTGAATTGATTGGCAACTCAGTTGGTTGGTTCGGAAATAGGTAAACAGATTCGTCCTTATGTGAAGCAATTTGTACCTTTGTAAATTGATTTGCGAGTAAGTAATGTGATCTGAGAACATGTAAATAAATTGTACTGTTTGTAAATCTGTCTCGTAGCAAATGAATGAATTACGAATGGACTAAAACAATTTGCAGGTATGCAAATGCATTTGTAGATTGATTTAGAGAGATGTGAACAATGTTTATTCGTTTGAAAGTTGGTAAATCAATTCGCAAAAATATATATAATTTACATCTTATGACTTGAATTGGAATCGTGTAAATTGATTCGCAAACATGCAAATAAATAGTAATTGCAATGTATTTTTCAGTGAATTGATTTAAAAAGTTTATAATTAATTTGCAAACGTGTGAATTGATTTGAAATGTCGTAGATTAATTTATAATCATGTAAATTGATTTGCAAACGTGTACATAAATTGCAACTTAAATGTCTTTTCCTGTAAATAATTTGTTACTTTGGTATAATAATTATAAACATTGTAAATTGATTTGACATATTATCTTTAAATTATAAAAAAAGAGATTTTTGAAGGTGATGGCTTGCCATAGGAATAATCATCGAAAAGTCGTTAGATTTGCTCCTCGACAGACCGCAAGTGTGATATATACGTTTGTGTGTGAGTCGTACGTGCGCGTCTGTGCGTGCATACGTGCGCGTCCGTGCGTGCGTGAGTAAGTGCGTACTTGCGTAAGTGCGTGCGCGCGTGTGTTTACCGTATATTTATCGTTCTTTCCATCTCTTATCATACCTTGCCACCGACCGACCTAACCGCATAAATTGCTCCGTGTCTCAGCGACAGAAGCGGCGGCGGGGGTAGCGCGTGGGGCGCCTGCATCCTCCGATACCGCCGCGTCCAGTGCGTGGGCGGGTGGCGCCGCAACGACGTCGTACGGAACCGGGAGCGGAGTACCACATCCTCATCAACGTCAGCATCATCAACATCAGCAGCATCAGCAGCAGCAGCAGCAGCAGCAGCAGCACTATGCTGACACTCCCCAC
>NW_014577406.1:127343-140008 GCF_000485595.1 Priapulus caudatus
CCACAGGTAAGCCACAGGTAACCACAAGTAAGCTACATGTAACCACAGGTAACCACAGGTAACCACAGGTAACCACAGGTAAGCCACAGGTAACCACAGGTAAGCCACAGGTAACCACAGGTAACCACAGGTAACCACAGGTAACCAAAGGTAAGCCAAGGGTAACGACAGGTAAGCCACAGGTAACCATAGGTAACCACAGGTAACCACGGGTAACCACAGGTAACCACAGGTAAGCCAGAGGTAATCACAGGTAAGCCACAGATAACCACAGGTAAGCCACATGTAACCACAGGTAACCACCGGTCAGTACAGGTAAGTCACAGGTAAGCCACATATAACCACAAGTAAGCCACAGGTAACCACAGGTAACCACAGATAACCACAGGTAAGCCACAGGTAAGCTACATGTAACCACAGGTAACCACAAGTAACCACAGGTAACCACAGGTAAGCCACAGGTAAGCCACAGGTAAGCCACAGGTAAGCCACAGGTAAGCCACAGATAACCACATGTAACCACAGGTAACCACAAGTAACCACAGATAACCACAGAGACGTACAGGTAACCACGGGTAACCACAAGTAACCACGGGTAACCACAGGTAAGCCACAGATAAGCCACAGATAACCACAGGTAAGCCACAGGTAAGCCACAGATAACCACAAGTAACCACAGGTAACCACAAGTAACCACAGGTAACCACAGGTAACTACAAGTAACCACAGGTAGCCACAGGTAAGCCACAGGTAACCACAGATAAGTACAGGTAACCACGGGTAACCACAAGTAACCACGGGTAACCACAGGTAAGCCCCAGATAAGCCACATATAACCACAGGTAACCACAGGTAAGCCCCAGATAAGCCACATATAACCACAGGTAACCACAAGTAACCACAGGTAACCAAAAGTAACCACAAGTAACCACAGGTAACCACAAGTAACCACAGATAACCACAGGTAACCACAAGTAACCACAGGTAACCACAGGTAACCACAAGTAACCAAGGGTAACCACAAGTAACCACAAGTAACCACAGGTAAGTACAGGTAAGCTACAATCATGTAACCACAGGTACCCACAAGTAAATCCGAAATTAATTTATCCGATCTATGCACCCTCACACCTACCCGCTCCTCCTGGACGTCATCGTGTGTCTTGATTTACGACCCACAATAATTTTTCCCAGCAATTTTTTTACGACGGTCAATAACCAGGTAATAGTGCCCGCCTGAGCGGGCACTATTGCTTGCGCGACGCATTGTTATTATAACGCATTGTGTTTACGTCACAAATCTCCTGCGTCTGGGCGCCACGCAAGAGTAATTTCGAACGGCGGTTGTGTTTGTGTCGAACGTTTTGTTACATCGAATGCACCGGCAAATTAGGGAGTATAAAGAAGGTATATAAGCATGAAAAGTAGATTGCATAGTCATGTGATGCACTAAAAACATTAATGCCTGTTGTTGGGGGCACTATATGCTCTCATAGTGCCCCCAACAGCAGGCATTAATATATAATTAATAATTAAACCCTGTGTCATTTTAGACGGAAACCCTAGTAACCTGCAACCGACTGATCCGGAATGGGTGGGAGCATGGTGGATAGGATGCATAATCTTCCTAGGGATCGCAGTACTAACGATGCCATTTGTTGCCTTGTTTCCTAAACACATGACCATCGCAAAGTCACCTCTACCTTGTGAGTATAGAGTAGCTGGAATATATGGCAAGCCATCACCTCCAAAAATCTTTTTTTTATAATTTAAAGATAATATGTCAAATCAATTTACAATGTTTATAATTATTATACCAAAGTAACAATTTATTTACAGGAAAAGACATTTAAGTTGCAATTTATGTACACGTTTGCAAATCAATTTACATGATTATAAATTAATCTACGACATTTCAAATCAATTCACACGTTTGCTAATTAATTAACAACCTTTTAAATCAATTCACTGAAAAATACATTGCAATTACTATTTATTTGCATGTTTGCGAATCAATTTACACGATTCCAATTCAAGTCAATTATATATATTTTTGCGAATTGATTTACCAACTTTCAAACGAATAAACAATGTTCACATCTCTCTAAATCAATCTACAAATGCATTTACATACCTGCAAATGGTTTTACTCACTTCGTAATTCATTCATTTGCTACGAGACAGATTTACAAACAGTACAATTCATTTACATGTTCTCAGATCACATTACTTACTCGCAAATCAATTTACAAAGGTACAAATTGCTTCACATAACGACGAATCTGTTTACCTATTTCCGAACCAACCAACTGAGTTGCCAATCAATTCACGTGCGACCGAATAACGCAACTCAAAGGGGCGTAACTTCGAAGTTACTAGTCTTTTCCACAGAAATTCTATTTCTGTGGTCTTTTCGAATTGATTCACCACAAAGAGAGCATCCTGCACCCGCCACGCCATCTGCCGTCTACGATGGAAGTGACTATACGCCACTGATCTCTATAATATAATCTATATCTCTATGATTATATTATAGAGATCAGTGCTATACGCACGGCGGCCGTNGTGTTGATCATTTTGAAGTTTCGCTGCTGCTTTGCGGCGCGAGAAACCCAGCTGCGTGAACGTGGAGGAGAAGGAGGAGGAGGAGGGGGAGGAGGAGGAGGAGGGAAGGCAGCGGAAGAGGAGGAGGAGGAGGAGGAGGGGATGAGGAGGAGGGGGAGGAAGAGGAGAAGGAAGAGAGGGATAGGGAGGTACAGCGTAACGTATCGTCCCGCGCGTAGAATGGCAGCCGACGGCTGTAACCGAATCTTCAGCATCTGCTGCTGCTGCCGTCGCTGCTGCTGCTGCATTAATCACATCTACAATGTCTCTCTAGCAGAAAAGGTGGTGGGGTGGCGAAGGTTTAGGGTAGAGTTAGGGTCAGTGAGGCGGCGGATGGGCGTAGTGTTAATGTTATGCGCTGTTTTCGTTTCTGTTTACTTAGGAAGCCTCTGTTATTTCGTTCCTGACATAGTGTATACGTCATGCGTTTCTTTGTTGTGGTGTCAGTGTATAAATGCGTCACTAACCAATTAAGCAGCTTATAAATAAATATAATATATATATATATAATATATATATATAAGATAGAAAGAGAGAGAGAGAGAGAGAGAAGAGAGAGAGCGAGAGAGAAGAGAAAGTGAGAGAGAAAGAGAGAAAGAGAGAGAGAGATTTGCAGAGAGAGAGAGAGAGAGAGAACGAGCGAAAGCGCTTCATTGATATATAGACACGTCGGAATGGGTTATATTTATGGGTTAGGACATCACCTTTTAACCGCATGAGCAATTTAACTCACCACAACCGGTAATCGATAATCGATAATCGATAAATAATCCTAACAATGTAAGCGAAATCGAGCCGAATAACTCTCTGATATACGAAAACGGATAATATAACGCTATAGATTCGATCTCGCGCGCATTGCCCCAGTAGCTCAGCAGTTACAGGGGTCAAAACAGCGATACTACATCTCTGGCAGCACTTCGCACAGCAGCGAAGGTTAGAGAGACTAGGAATCTCGAGATAGGGACCCGGAATAAGCATTTCAGCGTAGCCACCACTATCATGCGGGCTGTGCGTCCGTGCGCATATCCTATTCTCGCTTTATAACGTGCGATGACTGTAAAATCCAGATGGTTACAACGATTATACCGCTGCTCGGCCGGACCCTGCCCAACAAAGCCCACGCCGCCTCGAGCGCTCACGACACACATACACAGGCACGCACGCACAGACACACATGCCTACATACGCAAGCAGGCAAGCACGCGTGCACGCGCGCACACACACACACACACATACACACGCACGCACGCACACACATACATACACGCGCGCACACGCGCGCACACGCATACACACACACACACGCACGCACGTACACACACAAACACACACACATAGACGCACGTGCACACACACGCCCATCTCACACACACACATACACACGAACTACCCCCCCCCACCCTAATCAATACACACCCAACCCGCCACACACACGACACACACGCACACATAAACAATGCTGTCAACTCAACAGACGCGCGGGCGGCCCCCACTATCAACTCACAGCATCATCGCCAGCACTGTAACGTGAAATGCGCAGCCGAGGTGCGAGAATTCGAGCGTACCCGCGGGCCGTCATCACGTGACATGCATACACGAGATAGCGATCCGAGTTCCAGGTTGTCGCGGGACTACTGGATCTAGGAGGCATACAACAGTAAGCCTCCGCAGTGCCCCCCTACACCGACGCGTGTACCCCCCCACACACACACACACACACCGACGCATGTGCCCCTCCTACACCGACGCATGCACCCCCCCCCAAACACACACACACACCGACGCATGTGACCCCTCCCCTTCACACCACGCGTGATATCCCCCCCCCAACACAACACACACACCGCACGCTATGTGCCACCCTTACACCGGACGCGTGTATTCCCCCCCACACACACAGCGACGCGATGTGCCCCCTACGCCGACGCCGTGTACCCCCCCCCCCCGACACACACAGCACCGACGCATGTGCCTCCCCCTACCGCGACGCGTGGTACCCCCCCCCCCCGACACACACACGACGCTATGCTGCCCCCCTACACGACGCTCGTGATACACCCCCCCCACACACACACCGACACATGTGCCCCCTTACAACCGACGCGTGAACCCCCCCGCCCCCCACAACACACGACACCCGACGCATGTACCCGTCACGGAGCTTATACCCGGGCCCTCACACACACGAAGATTTATGCTTTTTCCGCCAAATTCCGCACCTCAGACGTGCACAGAATTCTGCATTATGCACGCAGTTAGCATGACCTCGTGACGTCTAGAAACATTAGAAGTTAAGATTGGATCTTGTTGTGTATTCGTATGCCATTTCCGTCAGGTAGCGTATCCAGCGACCGGTTAGTAATTCTTGGGTGCTTTGAATGTGATCAGACAACTTTGTTAGAAATTTCGCCATCATAGAGCTTGGCAAAGTTCGCAGAGCGATAGATAGAACATGAATCTGTTAGTTATTTAATCATGAATTAAAGTGAACTGTTGTTAAAGGCGAAGAAGTAACAGTGTGAGTGATTTTTTGATTTATATCTGTTCGATGCCTATTCAGGCCTGCTGCCTATATGGACGCCATCTACTGTTGTTCACCACCTCTAGCAATGACAGGATGGTTTCGTCGTTGTCACACGTGCGCGTGAATCTTGTCATTTCGGACAAAGACAGGCGGATTTATAAACTGGAATTTCTTTTCAATTTAACGAAAGCAGATCACACGATAAGGCGCGCGTGGCAGTCATGTTATTCGACTTCCCGCTTAAGACAAAAGCTTTACAACGCCTCTCTCCTTTCCCCCTCTCTCCCTCCCCCCTCTCACCCTGCCTCCCCCTCTCTCACTCTCTCTCTCTCTCTCTCACTCTTTCTCTCTTTCTCTTGGTTAATTACGTTATTTCTCGTTCACAGTGTACGTGTCAACGCACGCGACCCGGCGATACAATTCGCATACGGATTACTGGTCGAGACGCTGTTGGCGTAGGGATCACGTGTGTACTGGTAGTGGCTATACACGGCGCACCGCTGCGGCGCCGCGCGCGTGTGTGTCCGTGTGTGTGTGTGCGTGTGTGTGTGTGTGTGGTAGGCCGTGTGTGTGTAGTGTGGTGGTCTGTGTTGTAGCGTGCTGTGTTGTGTGTGTGTGTGTGTGTGTGTGTGTGTGTGTGTGTGTGTGTGTGTGCTGCTGAGCTGTCACGTGTGTGTGTACTGTTGTCACGCGTGTATTAGTGTGACGCGTGTGTGCTGCTGTCACGTGTATGTGCTGGTGTCACGAGTGCACCTGTGTCACGTGTGTATTAGTGTCACGCGTGTGTACATATGCTGGTGTGACGCGTGTGTGTTGGTGTCGTGCGTGTGTGCTGGTGTGCCATTGTGCGTGTGATGCTGGTGTCACCGTGTGTCGTCGCGCGCGCGCTTGTGTTGTGTGTGTGACTGTGTGTATGTGTGTGTTGTATGTATGTGTTCGGTCATGTCGCGTGCTCTGTGTATGTGTGCTGTGTGCGTGCGCGCGCGTGTTGTGTGACTGTGTGTATGTGTGTGTGTGTGTGTGTGTCGTGTGTGTGTTGGTGTCATGCGTGTGTGCCCATGTCACGCGTGTATACTAGAGTCCCTATATATAGACCCTGTATATAGGCTGTATATAGAAACCTAGTCCGAGATTCCTCGCCAATGCCCACATCCGACGATTTTGGTGGATTTTGGGTGGTTTTAGCATTGCCGGCTTAACCCCACACCAAATCGACCAAAATCGTCGGTGGTGGCGCATTGGTCAGAGGAATCTCGGGAACTAATCAGAAACGACCTAGGTATACGTTGTCAAGTATCCCACCTGTGCCATCCAGATTAGTGGGTTGCCAAATGTTGTTGATCTTGCTGTTGCCGCGTGAACGTATACAGAGTAACCCAAACATAACAACATAATAGCCAATAATAACGCAACAAACAAGTAACAAGCTAAAACTATTCGATTGGAACTCACCCGCTTCGCTCCTGCCGAACGCGCCGGGACACAGCGCGGCAGTAACAGCCAGCAGTTAGAATTTTCTTCCCATCGGTATCTCAGTTGAATGATTTAGTTGCGCTGTGCTTATAGTGCTGCAATATCCAGCGTGCAGAGATTAGCGAGGGGGAGAGAGAGAGAGCGAGAGAGTTGTCACCACCACGCTTGCCACCTCGCTCGCCTGTCTTGCACGGCACTGCGCGGTGGTGTACGCTTCGAGCGGCCAAGCAGCACAGCGGCGCGGTGGCCACGCGCGGTGAGGCGAAAGAGAAGAGTGGCGGAAGGCGGAGAAGAGTAAGAAGCAGAGAGAGAGAGAGGATGACGAGAGATGAGAGGGAGAGGGAGAAAGAAGGACGATATATAGATAGAGGAGAGAGAGAAGAAGGGAGAGGCGAGATTAAGATAGATAGCGAGACGAGGAGAGAGAGAGAGGAGGGAGGGACGAGCGAAGCGAGCGAGTAGAGTGGGGTGGTCGAGAGACGAGAACGAGAGAGAGAGATGAGAGCAAAAGCGGAGAACATAGCGAGGTAGAGGTAACAGAGCACGCGCGAGACGAGAACAAGCGAGAGAGAGAGAGCACGGAAGAGGAGAGAGAGAGAGCGCGGAGAGAGAGAGAGAGATCGAGAGCGCGCGGGAGCGAGACGCGACCGTAGAGAGGAGAGCGAGAGAGAGAGACGAGCGGCGTCCGGGCGAAGAGATGCGAGGGAGACGAGAGCGATGATATCTAGAGAGCGAGAGAGAGAGAGCCAGATGTAGAGAGAGAGCAGAAGGGAGAGGAGCGAGAGAGGATCTAGAAGAAGATAGAGAGCGCAGGAGATCATCAGAGAAGGAGAGCGAGAGAGAGCGCAGAGAGAGAGCGAGCGAGAGCCGAGAAAATCTAGAGAGCAGACAGATGCCGCGCGCGAGCAGAGAGATCTATGATGAGCGACGCGCTGAGAGAGAGATCCAGAGAGCGCGCGAGCGAGAGGACAGCCGGCGGGGGGAGTGAGAGGGGTGGAGAGAGAAGCAGAGGGATGCGGAGATCCTCGGCTCTGCTGCATACCTTGCGCGAGCGCGCCACGCCCTTCACAGGTTTACAGCTGCTAGTAAAGAGCGTTGAATTTTAGCTAATGTAATACCCCGACGTAGACACTAGCGTACGACTCTTCGTACATAGTGTCATAGGGTGGAGTGATCGCCTGCAGTAATGTGCCGTGTTCGTTATCATAGGTTAGTGGAATGTAGCCATCATATAGATTTATTCAATCGTCAAGAAACGTGTTGTTTTCTTTCAATCATAAATTTGAACTCGGGAAACCTTTGCTTTCCATCATAGATTTTGGTCAACCAATCAAAGCAAATGTATTCCTCCATCATAGATGTCATTAGTTAATAACAAATTTTGGTTACCACAAATTTTCTCTTATGTACCCTCATTCGATACCAAGGTAATCACCGCTATATATAGATTAACTTCACTCACAAATGCATAGGTCTTATTCGGAATGAAACCTCATATAGGCATCAAATCCGTGCATAGAACTGTGGAATCGTTAGAACAAATGCCCCAAAGCAAAGATGCCTATCGCGTACATCATTCTAAATAGAATATCTATACATGTATTTTAGAAAACAGTACATAGCCGTTGAAAACACATCATTATATCAGAAGTAGATCAATAGGAAAAAAATTCCTTATTATCCCTAAATCCTTATTATTTCCTAAAATCCTATATTCTACTTCTGATATATATATATATATTTTAGTATATACGCGTTATATATATATATACGCACAAGATAAGACTGGTCGTATATATATAGAGCTCAGAGAAGCCAATACATTGCTTAGAATGACGTATAAGGTCTAGACAATGTAGGTAAGGCCTTCCAACAGTTTAATGATAGGGTTATTATTATGCCTATACCCTAATCAGCCAACCATGCTGACATCATGCAGCCTCACTCTTGTTATCCCAATTCCAACTCTCTGTCGAGTCAAGTGCAGTGACGCTGTTATAGCCATATGAAAAAATATAATCACGCAACAGAACTAATGCGCGTGATATTATTGGTAGCCCTGCCGATATAATATATATAGTTAGTATTAGATATATAGTCATAGTATAGTATAGTATAGTATACGTATAGTATAGTATAGTATAGTATTATGATATAGTTAGTATAGTATAGTATAGTTATTATAGTAGTATGTCAGAAGTATAGTATAGTCATAGTATAGAAGTATAGTATATAGTATAGTATAGCTATAGTATAGTTAGTATGTATAGCTATAAGTGATATATGGTATAGTATAGCTATAGTATAGCTATAGTATAGATTAGTTATATAGTATTAGTATAGTATAGTATAGTCTATAGATAGTATAGTATAGATATAGTAGTATGTAGTAGTTGTTATAGTATAGATAAGTTATAGTTAGTTTATAGTATAGATATAGTATAGTATAGTATAGTATACTTATAGTATAGAAGTTATAGTATAGTATAGCTTATAGTATAGCTATAGTCATAGCTATAGTATAGTATAGTTAGTATTAGTATAGTATAGCTATAGCTATAGTATAGTTATAAGTATAGTATAGTATAGTATAGTATATGATATAGGCTATGCTATAAGCTATAGTATAGTATTTTTTTTTTTATTGTATATGCTATAGCTATAGTATACAGTATAGTATAGTATAGTATAGTATAGTATAGTATAGTATAGTATAGTATAGTATAGTGCCTATGTTTGTTTGCTTTCTACACACAGAGCTCGGAGGACGGACGTGGAGACTGGTGACCAACGTCGTCTACATGTGCGTTACGATCGGTCTCTGCTTCAAGCTCTACACGATAATCGCCTTCTTCATATTCCTCCCCAAATACATCGAGGTGCAGTTCGGACTCACCGCCTCTGAAGCCAGGACCTAACCACAGCGTAAGCCAAGGTAACCACAAGCGTAAGCTACATAGTAACACAGTGTACAAGTACCACAGGAGACCACAGTTAACACAGCGTAACCACAGGATAACACAGGATAACCACAGGTCTAACACACAGGTAACACAGGTAACACAGGAAAGCCTAGGTAACCAAGGTAACCACAGGTAGCACCAGGTAACCAAGGTAAGCCACATGGTAACACAGGTACCACAGCGTAAGCCACAGGTAACCAAAAGTTAGCCACAGGTAACCACAGGATAATCCACTCGGTCAGTACACGGTAAGTCACAGGTACAGGCCACAGGTTGTAAGCCACAGATAAGCCACAGATAAAACACAGGTAGCTACAGGTAAGCCTACATGTTAACCACAAGTAACCACAAGTACCACAGGTAAGTACAGGTAAGCTACAATCATGTAAACCATCAGGTACCACAAGTAAATCGCAAATTAATTTATCCGATCTATGACACCCGCACTACCCGCTCCTCCTGGACGTCATCGTGTGTCTTGATTTACGACCCACAATAATTTTTCCCAGCAATTTTTTTACGACGGTCAATAACCAGGTATTTTTTGTCTGTAGTCTGCGCGACTATGAGAGGATTGTTGGTGGGTAAATATTTACGAGTAATGCTGTAATGTACCGATCCGATTAATATAATAAACCGATTTAATAAGCAAGTGAACATGTACAGCCTGCAATTCTTTTTTTATACAAACGTAATAAGTAACCTAATGCAAGTTACCTAATAATCTTTATATATATTATAAATTATATATATTATATATATTATATGTATTATATTTATTATATTTATTATATTTATTATATATATATTGTATATATTATATATATTATATACATATATATCATAATATTATACGTATTATTATACATCTATTAATTTTCATTAATCGTGTTATACACGAATTGTATATTCTTTTGTATTATATATAATACTTTGCCACATGTTTTTGTAGTGTTTCCCGTATAAATCTATAGCGATTCTTTGAACAAATGCTGCAGGTTTCTTCGGCGCCTTCACTTGCGTGGGGCTGCTCATAGGCGGTTACGTGATGCGCCGCTTCAGAATCCTACCCAAAGGAGGACTGGTACTTATCCTCAGCTGCATCATCTCCTACGCCATCCTCATCTTCTTCATGATGGTGATCGGATGTCCAGACATAACGTATGCCGGAGATATTCAATCCAACGGGTAATGCACGTGCTCTCGTGAGGACAGTTTGTGCTTAGACAATACACACACGCGCGCGCGCACACACGCTACTGCGCGCGCACACACGCACCCATACACACATACACACACACACGAATACACGCACACACACACACACACACACACACACCACACACCACACACACACACACACAACACAACACACGCATAATATAATATATTATACTTATACATATGGATTTTTGACCACATATATTATATATATATAATATATATATATATATTATATTATATATATAATATATTATAGAGCTAACTCGATTAATGTTACTCAACGCGAGATGAGTAAATATGATTGACACTGAGCGTTTCGCCTTTCTCAAAGCTGTGGCGATTATTAGTTTTTGACCACCAGATGTGTGTGTGGTCGAGCGCTTGGTCCACACTATGACACGTATATAGATTAAGTATATAATATATATATATATTATATTATGATATATATATATATATATATAATATCAAGAGCTAATAATACCTTATAATATATATTAATAATACATAATATACTCTTAGCTCTTGATATTATTGGCTAGCATGCACGCATCACGTAGACACGTGCTCACATCGTCCTATATTATACTATATCAAGAGCTTATAATACTAATAATAAGGTATTATAAGCTCTTGACTATATATATATATCCTGATATGTATATATATATGAAAGATTCTCACGTTTTACCGTGTCAATCTCACAGTGGCAACCTGACGATGGAGTGCAATAGCAACTGCTACTGCGGCATGTACACGTACAGTCCGGTGTGCGGAAACAACGAAACCTACTTCAGCGGATGCTTCGCCGGCTGCAAAGGTTACCATGACGATGGACCGACCAAGGTGAGTCACGCGCGACGAAGCAGGTGGAAACAGAGGCGCATAATTATAGCCCCTGAGTGGTGCTGTCGTCATGGTAATACGAACGCATCGATTATATATTCGGCGCAAGTTTTTTACATATTTATTTTTTCCCCTTTTCGCAATTCGGGGAGCCATTAGCGTTAGGTTAAGAGGCCATTGACATCAGATGGCCGATCATTAATATTCGATTTATATCGCTATGGTTATTTGGCTATGACGCCAATGCTGCAATTACGCATGTCGTTACAAACACCTCGAAATAATCCGTGACTTATCGACTTAATAAAGAACGGGGCGTTAAATATAGCAGTCCGTGTCTAGCACAATGATCGACCACCCCTAACCTTGGTATTATAGCTATAGTTTAAATATCAGTGTTACCAGTAGACTTGACAGTATTAGGAGTAATTAAGAGTAGTATATAACAATGGTAACAGTAGTAACAGTGGTAGTATAGTAGTAGTAGTAATAGTAGTAATAATAGTAAGTAACAGTAGTAACACCAGTAGCACTAGTAACAGTCAACAGTCGTAGCACTAGTAACAGTCGTAACAGTAGTAACAGTAGTAACAGTAGTATGGCGCCACTACGTGTATGAGGTAACGTGTGTTTTAACTTGACTTTCTTCAGGTATACTACGACTGCTCGTGCATACCCGGTGGCACGGTGATTCAAGGGGCGTGTCCTGTATCGTGTACCATAGAAACGATCATCTACGTCATTCTCATTACATTTGGCTCCATGATATCGACACCGGCAGAAGTCGCAGCCGTCGTAATTCAATTTAGGTATATGCTTCCGTACGTGATGCGAAATGGAGAATGGGGAGACGGAGAGACGGACATATATATTAACTATAATTATTAAGATATACATACTATACATATATAAGAGAGCAGAGAGAGAGAGACGAGAGAGAGAGCAGAGGAGCAGAGAGAGAGAGATAAACATCGACCAACACACACCACACAAAGCACATCGGCACGCACACGCACGTCACTACACAA
>NW_014577406.1:141684-149184 GCF_000485595.1 Priapulus caudatus
AATCCTTTTAAACGCACACTCAGACGTCGAATTTCAGCGAGAGAAAACACTATATACACACACACATATATATATATACATATCCGCCTCAGGTGCGCAGCCAATCACAACAAACAAACCTCTACCTGGATGACAGAAAAAGAAGCCATATGTTTCCAGCTACGTCACTTGAGAACACAAACGGTGCGCAAACATTTTAGGTTCTCCACATATATGTATATATATATATATATATATCAATCATATATAGCTTTATATATAATATATGAGCGTACCCGAGCGGGTCGGAAAGAGCGGTTAATTACTAAACGGCGGATCGCGTTGATGCAGAGAGAGAGAGAGAGAGCGCGCGCGAGAGTGAGAGAGAGAGACAGAGAGAGAGAGAGATAGAGAGAGAGAGATGGAGAGAAGCGTGAATGCACGTGCGCGCCCGCGTAGCAGACGCTCTTCCTCGCTCGTGTATTATACGGAGAGCGCGTTGTACTTTTGTTTTTATGCCTGATATGTGTACAGCGACCGGAGAATGGTCGCATCGGTCGACAATAAAATTATTTGTTAGAAAAATGATATACGAGATCGACTGTGTATATGACGACATGGGTCTTTTCGGCAGATATTGCGCATGCGAAAAGCCAACTTGTAAATGAAATTACACATTAAATAGAGCAGATTAGACTATGTCCAGAGTAGGTACACTTCATACTCTAGGTCATCCTAATATTCATAACGGATCATCTTATAGTAGAAATTTGTCATAAAATTCTAGTCGCGGTACCCCTTCTTCTTTTTAAATATGTGTTCCTTCCGGGAGATGTAGCGCATGCGCAAACCAAGATCTCGGAATGCAGAGAACACTTAAAGAGGACACTGTGCAGAGAGAACTCCAAACAAACGTTATTTAGATGTAACATATTTATTAGTATCGTACTAACAACAATAAAACCCCCCAACATGGGCTGCTTACATCCATGCATGAAGCTTTTCAAAAAAATGAAGCTTTTCTGTGACCAATTTTCCAACAAATTCGCCATAATTCGTGCTCTTGGAATCATAAATGAAAGCGACTTAAGCGGGAGCGACTTAGTAGTATCAATAACGGAGATAACCTACATGCATACCAGTATGCATAATATATGCATGATTGTGGTAGTATACATATATGCAGAGCACTATATCGGCTAGCCAGGTCACGGGAGTTTATACACCTATACTCAAACTTTTTGATGATTAAGGCAGGAGTAGCTCGTTCGTGGAAGAGAAACGTATGGGTACGGTATAGAATGTAAATATGCAAACACGGACGTGGATAGGATCGAGTGGGTAGAGTTCGGAACTTCCGCGTGTAGGAGAGATGTTGGATCGCAATCCGCTATAGAAACAGCCAGCGCATAGACGGCAGAAATATCAAGTACTTGATTTACGTAGTTTTCATGTTAGATGATCCCCAATCGATTGTTTTATCCATTAGTTGAGTGACTTTCGAAAATAGCGGCGACCATCTAATCGTCGCGGAAACCCGCGCGACAAGTTCAACTCCCTCTAGCGATGGAATAATTAACTAATGTGTTGTTCAGTAACGACAATCGTTCATAAAAATAATTCATCTAAGTACATTTATCATTGATCATGTAGTATAATTATATATATAAAGAGAGTAAGACAGAAAGAGTGTGAGAGGGGTGTGTGTGTGTGGGAGAGAGAGAGAGAGAGAGAGAGAGAGAGAGAGAGAGAGAGAGAGAGAGAGAGAGAGAGAGAAGAAGAGAGAGAGAGAGAGCAAGCGAGAGAGAAAGAGAGAGAGAGAGTGAGAGAGAGAGAGAGGAGAGAGGAGAGAGAGAGAGAGAGAGAGAGAGAGAGAGAGAGAGAGAGAGAGAGAGAGAAAGAAAGATAGAGAGATCAGTGAGATGAATGTTTTTCTATGACATCGACATTTAACGAAGTTCGAAGACAGCCACGAATACAACTTCGTAACATCATTATTTAGATCTCGCAGCGACGTTGGTCGGTGGCGCCATCTGGCGGCAGCTGTAGGAGTTACAGCCTTGCACCATGAGGGCCTGGCTGCAGTGAGTGTCCTTCCTTGTTTACAACAACCTGTAGCAAAGAGAGAAAGCGCGTACTAACATAGCAAGAGCTAGTAATAAGCGAATGTGTCTGTGTTTGTGTGTGCGTGTGTGTGTGTGTGGGGGGGGGGAGTATAGTATTGATGAACGTATTTATATTTGCAAATATTGCAATATATTTTTGATGCAACTTCCGTAATCGATAAATATTCTTATATAGATTATAAGAATTATTAAATTATATTATTATTAGAAGATATAATTACGTATAGTGTGTGCTCAAACATGATAGCGTGTATTTAGTACACAAGCGTATCAGCTTTGCACTGCATCTCTTCACACAGCGTAATTGTCAGCACCACGATTACATTAATCGACCAATCAAACATCTCAAAATAAATCATTTTTAAATATTATATAATATCTTTAAATTCATTCGGAAAAAAACGAAAAATCAAATATGGCGGCAGCCCGGCGTATCTCGTGACCCGGCATGAGACAGCGTGTGCGCATGCGTGCTGACCTTGCTGCGACCTCTGCGGCTGTAGAAGACGTTCTCTATGGCGAGAGTGATGAGCGACACGATCATGAAGGCGCCGAGGATCGCGAAGGCGAACGCGAACTTCCCGAGGCATATCGGGAGAGCCAGCGGTAGGACTGTGCCTCCCTTCTTCTTGTTCTCTGGCTCTAAAAGTGACACACGGAGGCATACATACACACAAGTTTTTATTTGTATTTTTTTTTAAAGCGTGCTATATCCCATCGCATTCGCATCCGTGGTATTCCGATGCTCGTGTTTGCGAGCAAAGAAATAGGGCTAGTATAAGAAGTAGTATAATAAAGATATAATAAGAAACGAAGAAAAAAATAGAAGAAAATAAAAAGAGAAGGTTAAAAACGCGAATTTTCATCACCCAATCGACCCACGACCCCACTGCAACCAACGCAAGTGCGCGGTAGCGCCACCTACTTTCGACGAGCGGCGTCAGCGGGCCGCACTCCGACAGGTTCTCGAACCACTTTGCGTAGATGCGGTCGATCGTGCCGTCGCTCTTGAAGGTCGAGAAGGCGACGTTGAAGTCTCTCAGCACGCGCTCGTGGTCGGGCCGTACGGCGAACGCGTACTCACGCGTACCCATCGCCGGGTCGACGATCAGCAGATCACAGGGACGCTGCAGAGAGAGACAGACACACGTGGGTATACCCATAGAAATAGATAATAAGTATATATGTGTTTATATATATATATATATATATGAGTATACCGGGTCACAGCTAGGGAGGATATAGAGGGAGAGGGAGACAGACACACGTACGTATAATGAGTGAATTAATCACGTTCCCCAGGCGCTGCCTTCCCCCTCGCTCTCTCTCGTTCCCGGTCTCCCCCTGTCTCTATCTCTCACTTCCCATCTCTCTCTCTCTCTCTCTCTCTCTCTCTCTCTCTCTCTTTCTCTCTTTATAATATCACTCTTTTTATATATATATCAAGAGTACATAATAGGAGATATAATATAATATAGGATTAGGATATGATATAGGCGGTATATATAATAGGGATAGGATCTCTATTATGTACTCTTGATATAATATATATATATCCTCTATATCACCTTATTGGCCACCACGATGGCGGAGTCTTTCTCGCAGATAAATACGTAGTTTCCGTCTGCGTCGCGCACGCGCTGTATGCCCGCATCAAAGTTGTTCACGAACGTCTTTCCGGCCTCCATGTTGTCAAACATGCTCCGATGTACGGGTTCGTAGGAGCTGTAACACGGAGCAGCCGGACATATATATATATATATATATATACATTAGCGTTCTCTGTGTGTGTGTGTGTGTGTGTGTCTCTCTCTCTCTCTCTCGGGTGTCCTCTCTCTCTCCTCGCTTGTGTGTTGTGTGTGTGTGTGTGTGTGTGTGTGTGTGTGTGTGTGTGTGTGTGTGTGTGTGTGTGTGTGTGTGTGTGTGGTGCATGTGTGTGTGCGCGCGCGCCGCGCGCGCGTGGCGAGCGTGGCGTGCGTGCGTGGCGTGCGTGTGCTTGTGTGTGTGTGTGTGTGTGTGTGTGTGTGTGTGTGTGTGTGTGTGTGTGTGTGTGTGTGTGTGTGTAGGCGCGCGCGCGTGCCTTCGTGCGCGCCACCTGGTTTTGGAGCCGTTTCTAAATAAAGACGTATTTATTCATGAAAACCAGCGTCTTATCTTGTAACTATTATTACATTGAAGACCCGCGCATGCGTAGGTACCATCATCGATGTGTTGCGAACAACACCGTGGATTCAGTCGGAGTCTTTGCACACACAGCTCAGCTATTATGCGTCGGAGCCAGGCAGCCGCGAATAGCGACCACCTCACACCGATGCCGTTACTTCGCCGGCAACACACCTCTACTGCGAGGGAACAAGCTGTTCTGACGAAGGTAAAACCCGACACGGACTACAGTCGTCTGGTATACACGTCAGATATGAGGACGGATGGGCGGTGGGAGACGAAATTTTTTTTCCTAAATTTGAAAGTTCTTTCTCTGCGAGCATAGAGCGTTTTTAGCAGGAAACAATTCTCATGTTTCAACTTGAATGATTTTTCCTCCCATTCGGGTGGACTCAATCTCCCCAACGGGCGCGTGCTGTCACCCCCCCCCCTAGCTGTCCCTACCCCTCTGCTGTCATCTCTGGTATAGATGTCATACGTGGGGGTCGTTGTCTCTTTAATCACACTAGCTTCGAGGCGATTTTTCATGCGTGACAAAAAACGGTGCGTAACCGCGCGCGTACACGACTAACGACTTCCGAGAGGAAAGACGCCGGCAGGGATCAGCCGAAATGTCGCAGATATATACGTCGTCATCTGCGACCGAGCTGGCTCTCCTTCTCTTCCGCTACTAAAAAAAACTGTACCGGCACGTCGAATCGCAGCAGACTTTTTATTGCGTGGCTCGATAGCAAGCGATGACGTGCTCACGACAGACGACAAAACTGCGGTTTCTGCGGCTGGCGTCCAGCGGGTTGGTTGTGGGAGCGATCGTCGCCGTCTACCAGCTCTCTTATAAAGCTCCTCATTCAGGTAAGATACCGGAGCGCTAGCGATGCCGCGCGGTACTCTTTATAGGTGTTAATTGATAAGTGATCATTAGTAATAATGCTTATCAGCACGGGCACCGTAATAGCGGCATCCTTATGTAGAATATTAGTGTAAGTATGATATCTAGTAGTATATTAGAATGTTTAGATCCCTTGTAAGGATGGATATCATGATTAACTATGTAATAGCGGCATCATAATGTAGAATGGTATTCAGAACATGTGAGAATTCCTATGATGTTAGCCGTGGTAGCTTTCCCTTTCTATGGCCTGGATATGGTTGTGTATATTGGAAGAGTTCTCAGTCCAGTTCCCTATTTAATTCAATCACATCTCTTTTTTGCGTTTCTCATCTCTTCATTCTCTCTGTCCTTTCTTTCTTCCGCCCTCCCATCGCTCCTCCGTGCTTATTCATCTCTAGGCCTATCCTTCATTGTTATGCTTGTGTTTCGCTCTCCCCAAACGCTTCAGTCTGCTTCCCTCTTTTCTCTATCCCCCGCTCTCCCACTCTCTCTCTCTCGCTCTCCCCTTCTCTCCCTCTCTTTCTCTATCCCCTCTCTCCCCTTCTCTCCCACTCTTGGTCAATCGAGCACCTCTTACACATTTCCCCTTCTAATCTGCCATATTTGCTCATTCTTTCCCCCACCCATCTGCCATCCTCTTAGCGTTTTCTTCTTCTCCCATGTTGTCATTCCGCCTAACAATGCCACATACATCTCTCGCTCTCCTCCCCTCTCTCTCTTACGCTTTCCCTGCCTTCATCTGCCTTCCATATCGTCAGCGTTTTATCTACTCTCTTTCTATTGCCTCCCGGCAAAAAATAATACTTCGAACTCAAAAAAACAATGTTACCCACAGCACGGCCCCATCGCATCGCCTACCGGAACGTTTCCATGGCGATGGGAGAAATTGTAATAAAATTATTGTAAATTCACAAACGTCGAGGGAGGAATCTTTTCGCGGAGGTCTACCCACTCAGTAAGTTCGTTGCAAATCATTAGCAACTCGTGTAAGCGCTGAACTTCTCGCTATATTAATATAAGCTCACTCTGTTCAACACATACGCCGCTCGCCGCTCGCCGCTCGCCGCTCGCCCAGTATTACACGCCACGTAGATATGTGTGATTCAGATGCACAGCGGACTAATGACATTTTTTTCATGAATGTTAGGAGTCGATCAAGGGTCATCAGGGCCGACTGCAAAACTAGATGCTGCTGCTGCTGTTGTTGCTGCTGCTGCCACTACTACTACTACAACAACTACTACTACTACTGCTGCTGCTGCAGAGAAACACTCGGCACACACACTCGTCATTATTTGTGGTAGGTAACTGTATATATAGGTAAGATACATAATCATAGTAGTGGCAATGCACCAGATGCATTAACATCCGCGATCCGTATACAAATACGTCCGTGTTAATTAGAATTCGTAGGGTCCGTGAAATTAAATTAAATCGCCTCCGGGCTCAGTACATTGATATCACATATATATGATATATATTATATATATATATATATATATATATATATATATGTGATATCTATGATTTGACCATCGTGACACGCGTTCGCTAACAGTTAACTGGCAGCCGACAACTACTACAAAACTACAAAAACTACCGTAAAGCGGCATGGTGACATTTTTGAAACACACACACGCACACACACTCACGCTGCAGAATAGAACTCAGACACCGTACGTCAGTGGACACGCGGAAGACACTTTCACGCGATGTTCTCGATAGATGTTGTTGCTAATGGTTGGAAATAGCTGACGATAAACCAGTTCGGCGAACATTTCCCCTGTAGAGCGACTTTCTCTGCGCCGCCGGCGAATTNGTGGAGAGGTCCAACGATCTCATCGCCCAAATACACACCTGTAATTACAGCCAGGTGGTGACGATGTCGCGACACTACAAGAAGCGGTCGCCGAGATGGCCGATGTTTGTGACCAGGAGCAAGGCGATCGGCCAGGTGTTGGGCTGTGGTAATGACATCCATGAGATCAGGTGAGGGCTAGTATATATAGAAACTACGTATCAACATATCTAAGCTAGGTATATCCCATTTCTGTTATACCTCATACCTACTTATGCATATATATATATAAATATATATATATATATTAACTGTGTGTGTGTATTGTCGTGTGTGTGTGTGTGTGTGTGTGTGTGTGTATGTGTGTGTTTGTGTGTGTGTGCGTGTTGTGTGTGTGTGTGTCGTGATGTGTGTGTTGTGTTGTGTGTGGTGCGTGGGTGGTTCTGTGTGCAGTGCTCTGGTGTTGTGTGTGTGGAGTGCTGTGTTGTGTGTGTGCGCAGCGCGCAGCGTGGTGTCGTGTGTGTAATGGTTACGTTGTGCGT
>NW_014577406.1:154299-160325 GCF_000485595.1 Priapulus caudatus
AAAACATGACCACCCCCACTACGACCACTCCCACCATGACCACGAAATTTCGCCATCCGCTGGATACCCTGGATACCCGTCCTTTTACGAACGACACGTCTCTTGACGATACGCTCGATTACATTCCATTGCCCAAGCAGCAGCTAAACGCACTTGTTAAGGAGGTTCAAAGCCTACTCTTAGTCAGTGGCTTTCTCGCGTATGATGGGCGTGATGACTCACCCGTTACCTTCGAACAATGGCTGTTGAATCTCCATCGTTTATTCCTGATCGTTGATGAGAATGACAACGACAGGCAAGCCAGATTGGCATTGCGCTTACTGGCAGGGGAGCCAGCTGATTGCGCAGCCCAGGCATTGAGTGCCACCCCCACGTTGGGATGGACGGGCTTGGCCGCCATTCTCAAAGAGCGTTACACTGATACGACAAGTGCGCCAGTAGCCTTGCAGGAATTCAAGCGTGCGAAGCAACGCTCGCACGAGTCCATTCGGGCGTATTCCAAACGCCTCGAACAGCATGCGCGCACTTCTTTTGGCGACCTTGATGATTCCGATACGTCGCTCCAGGCGCGACTGATTGATCAGCTTCTCGACGGCCTTACGTCCACCTCTTTAAAGCGCCTTCTCGTGCGCAAGAAACCACCCACCTACGCACAGGCGGTGCAACTTGCCTCGCAGGAGGCTGCCTGCGATGTTGAAGTGCGCATGCACCCCCCACACGGTACCGGACACGCTGGATGTTTCAACCATTCCAGTTGCTGCAACAATGGAGCAACAACTGAGCGAGCTTCGCAACCTCATCATCCAGTTCACAAAGAAGGCGGCCCAACCCCGCCAGGAGCCGCACTGTCAGCCGCTTCAGGCTCGCCCGCAGTATCAACAGCCTCGGTTTCCGCCTCGCCAGTATGTCTCCGAGCGCCCCACTACTACCGCACGGTCATATGCTGCCCGCCCGTCTTATGCACCGGCTGTGTCGGCCGGCTCACAAATGATGCGCACGCCTCGTTTCCCCAATCAACGCGGCGCTACCCCGCCCTTCGCTTGGACCCCGGATGGCACCGCTATTTGCCATTTTTGTGAGAAGCCCGGCCACTATTGGCGTGAGTGCCGTGCACGCCAAGAACGCACCGCTCAGCGTCCCCAGGGAAACGCCCGGCCTCTTTTCAATATGAGACGCTGAGGAGACCGGCCCAGTTCGCTTTGTCTCACCCGCGCGTGCGTGCGCTACATAGTAACAATTCCAGTCATCTTGCACCTCTCTGCCCCTCTTACATAGGAGCAGCACCCACGGACGCACTCATTGATACGGGTGCAATGACCTCACTCATCAGCGAATCGTTTTGGTTGAAGCTCAAGGCTCGCTACGCACATTGTTTTAGTGCGAACCACACACAAGTTTTGAAGTCGGCCTCGGGAGATCAATTATTTGTCCTGGGTCGCGCCACCCTACCCGTACGTATTACCGGCTCTACCGTTACACACTCATTCTTCATAGTACGAGGCGTTTTACGTGACGTCATTTTAGGTTTCGATTTCATGCGAGCGCACAATGTTCAGCTTGATTGTGGCCGCGCTACACTTACAATAGCTAAGGTCGCCGTGCGTCTTAAGCTAAGCAACGCTGCTGATGAGACTACTTCGATTTATACCGTCTCGTTGCTTCACCCCTGCACGCTACAGCCCAATGTAGTCAAACGTTGCTATGGTCGTTTCGGTCAGAACGCCCCTCCCCCTCACGCGTCTGTCCTACTTACTGGTGCGAATACGCTTCGACCAGCCCACCCCAACATTTACACGGTCGATACCGTTATGACGCCTATCGACTCCCCCTATGTCCACGTGCCTCTTTTCAATGACACGTCGGCGCCTATCACTCTGCCACGTGGCTCTGCATTGGCCATAGCATGCAAGGTTACCCCCCAATCGCCGACGTCTCGTCCCACGCACGTGTCCAGCACAAGCTGCACGCCGTTAATGCGGCGACCCCAGCCATCTCGCATACCCACCGCTCGCTCACAACCCCACGTCAACCATGTCGCAGCGCACAACCACCGCAAGTTACCCGTCGATCTCACCCACCTAACTGGCCAGCATCGGAAATCCATCCAAGAGCTCATCGAAGCAAACGATGATTTGTTCGCGCTCAATGATGCCGAGCTTGGCCGTACGCACCTTGTTAAAATGCACATTGACACGGCTACCCATCCACCCATCCGACAGAAACCTTATCGAACGCCATTCAATTACCGCCACGCAATGGATACTCACATCAAGCGACTGTTAGACGCCGGTATTATCACGCCATCGCAAAGCCAGTGGGGCAGCCCTGCCTTTATCGTTCCGAAACGAGATGACCCTCTCGGTAGGATGGTCATTGACTACCGTCGCTTGAACGCCATAACCAAGAAGGATGTCTACCCCCTCCCTCGTATTCATGACATTCTAGCTTCCCTAGGCAAATCAAACTTTTATTCCACCTTAGATCTCAAGTCCGGGTATTTCCAGATACCCATGGCCCCCGGAGATGTCGATAAGACTTGCATAGTTACACACGATCAGTCATATTCATATCTTGTCCTCCCGTTCGGACTCGCCAACGCACCTAGCGTTTTCCAGAGACTTTTAAACATGGTGCTCGCTGGCCTACAGCACAAGTGCGCTATCCCGTACATCGACGATATTATTATCCATTCTCCGAACCTCCAGCAGCACCTTGCTGACATACAACAGGTCTTCCATCGCTTACGCCAAGCAGGTCTCAAACTCAACCCTACCAAATGCGTTTTCCTGAAACAGTCTGTCAAGTATTTGGGTCATGTCATTTCTCCGCACGGTGTTTCACCGGACGCAGCCAAAGTTGCGGCAATCCAACAGCTCAAAGCGCCGGCAAACGTTCGGCAGGTCAGATCGTTTCTAGGCATGGCTAACTACTATCGGGCCCACATCAAATCATTTGCAAAAATCGCCATGCCCTTGACCACCCTAACCAAGAAGAATGTCCACTTCAAATGGACTGACGACGCTGAGACCGCCTTTCAACAGTTACGAGCCAAACTTGTCTCAGCGCCCATCCTCGCATATCCCGACACCGACAAACCATACAAGCTCTACACCGATGCTAGTGACTTTGCAGTTGGAGCCGTCTTAGCTCAGGACGATGATGACGGTCACGAGGTCGTCATACAATATATTTCGCATCAGCTCAACCCCTCGCAAGCACGCTGGGGAGTCACACAACGTGAGGCATACGCCATCATCTACGCACTGGACACCTTGCGCCACTATCTTGCGGGCGCGTCCCTTACCATTTACACAGACCATAAGCCACTCGAGTATTTCCTTACGTCGCCCACATTGAAGAATCCACGTTTGCTACGGTGGGCTACGATTCTGAGCGAGTACCAGCCGACGATACGATACCTCAAAGGCGCCAGAAACGTTCACGCCGATCAACTGTCCAGAATCCCTGTTGGACATGACCACCTCAGCTCTGCTGGATACCTCAAAGGCGCCAGAAACGTTCACGCCGATCAACTGTCCAGAATCCCTGTTGGACATGCCCACCTCAGCTCTGCTGACACACCAGACCCGTCCAATCACAGCCTCACACAGAGCGAGGTGCGGGCCGACCCCCAGCAGCACACGCTCCCTTCGTCGCCACAACATACCACCGACAACCACCCCCCCGCCGACGACCAGGTGCCGCCCACAACCCATGGGGCACCAACCACGCCACCCCCGCCACCTACGCAACCCCCGCCAGCCGTGCCACCCCCGCCACCCACGCCACCCCCGCCAACCCAGTCACCCACGCCACCCCCGCCACCCCCGCCACCCACGCCACCCCCGCCAACCCCGCCACCCCCGCCAACCCCGCCACCCCCGCCAACCCTACCAACCCCGTCCCCTCCGCAACCCCCGCCCCTTGCACAAACTACATGTGAAGTAAATGCCCCAGGCCCCAGCATAGACACCATATCGCTCGACGCCATTCGCGCAGAACAGTATCAGGACGCACACTTGTGTAAGATTCGCGACATTCTCACCGCTTCCGCCCCACTACTGAAGGATCTAAAGTTCGTCGAACGATACTTGATCGATGACGATGACCTCATCTACTACGCAGCTGAACCCACACGGCACGAAGAGCCCAGTATGCAACTCGTTATCCCACCCAAATATCATCACCTCATTACTGAAGCTCATCATCAAGCCGCACATCTCGGTTTCCCCAAGACCTATGCACTCATTCGTAGTCGCTTCTACTGGCCAGGAATGTACGCCACCATTCATACGTTTGTTCGTAGTTGTGTGGCATGCAACTCCGCCAAGCTCCAACGCATACCGTCTCCACTGGGAGCTGCGCCCTTCCCAGATGCGCCGTTCCAGGTAGTCGCAGTCGACACCTGCCAATTTCCGTTGACACCCAGAGGCCATCGCTACATCATTCACTTCCATTGCACTTACACGAGTTGGCCAGAGTGTTTTCCGGTACGGGACAAGTCCGCGCAGACTGTCGCTGACCTCTTGGTCAACGAAATCATCCCTCGACATTCATGCCCGAAGATCTTACTTTCCGATAACGGCACCGAATTTTGCAACCACGTCATGGATGCCCTCACCCGCCACTTCAGCATAACGGCAGTCCGCTGCGCCCCCTATCACCCCGCATCAAACGCGGCGTGCGAACGCTTTCATCGCGTTTTAAACTCTATGTTTGCCACCGTCATTAACCGACAGCAGACTAATTGGGACTTGTATTCACGGCACATCGCAACACTCCCCCTTCTATCTGCTGTATGGCAGACACCCAACGCTTCCACTTGATAACCTACTCCTACCCCGCAGGAAGACATATGACGACGACCCCATTCAGCAAACTCTCGAACGTTTTCATCAGGCCTACGTCCACATGCGCGACGCGACCCGCGACATGCGCGCGCAAAATAAACGCCGCTATGATCGCCGCGCGCGTGAACAGCGTTTCAAAGCCGGAGATCCGGTTTACTACCACGACCCCGTACTCCAACCAGACACCACACGCAAGCTCGCATCGCCCTGGAAACCTTTTTATACAATAATCAAAATGCTGTCCCCGAAAAAGTGTCTCATTCAACACGAGTCGGACATGTGTCGCATAACAGCGCACATCGACAACCTTCGGGCAGCACACCCCTCGGCTCGCTGGGACAAACCCCGCCCGGTGCCCGAGAAGGCACCTGCGCAGCCCCGCCACGCTCCCACGAGGCAACAGCCACGGCGGCAAGCTACGCTCGCGCATCCAGATGCAGCACGTGCATCCACACACTCCAGCGATTCGCAATCAGATGCTGATAGCGACGACCCTCCACAACGCCAATCGGCGTCCGACAGTGAGTTTAGTGCAACCGATCTCATTCCGTTGGCACGTTTCCGCGAAACATCACCTGCCGCACCCACCGGCGACGATTTCTTTGGCCAAGGAATCCAGCCAGTGGTGCCCAGCCAGGAAACAACCACCTACGAGGTGCATACTACAGGCTCTGTACAGGCCCGTGTATCCACCAAAACGTCCACGGACACCGAGACCGGTCACATCGCTCAGACACTGCTCGACGAACCAGATCACCCTAACGTTAAGCTCAGGGAGTGCACCACTACAGCGCCTCTGGGCACGCCCGAATCGCCGCAACACATGCAGGGCGTAACCCTAGCAACGCAAGGCATATCGTCGCATTCTCCCAATGACGCCCCCGCCCGTCGCGCCAACATCCGCCAACCCGCGCCTCCAACCACTATACCCGCGCCACCTTCGCATGCAGATATATGCGCAATCGCAAGCCGTCCCTCCGCCGCAGAAGCCCGCATGACGCACGCCATTCAGCCTGTCTCCGCGCCTTTCCGACGCTCGCCCCTTAACAGCGCATGGGACACACTATGGCACACACTCTATGGCTCACGAGGCTACACGTGTGAATGGGCCACGACTAAACCCCAGCCATAATGCCCACCATAGGTTCCATTCAACTCGTATCCTTCTTCTTTCCA
>NW_014577406.1:160844-163154 GCF_000485595.1 Priapulus caudatus
CCCACCCACCCATCGGCATCCGACAGTGAGTTTAGCGCATCCGATCTCATTCCGTTGGCACGTTTCCGCGAAACATCACCTGCCGCACCCACCGGCGACGATTTCCTTGGCCAAGGAATCCAGCCAGTGGTGCCCAGCCAGGAAACAACCACCTACGAGGTGCATACTACAGGTTCGCGAGCCCATGTATCCACTGAAACGTCCACGGACATCGAGACCGGTCACGTCGCTCAGACACTGCCCGACGACCGAGAGCACTCGAATGTTATGCTCAGAGAGCGCACCACTACAGCGCCCCTGTGCACGCCCAAATCGGCGCAACGCGTGCATGTAGCAACCCTATCACCGCAAGGTATATCGCCGCATTCTCCCAATGACGACCCCGCCCGTGGTACCACAATCCGACAACCCGCCCCGCCAGCCACTATACCCGCGCCACCTTCGCATGCAGATATATGCGCGATCGCAAGCCGTCCCTACGCGGCAGAAGCCCGCATGATGCACGCCATTCAGCCTGTCTCCGCGCCTTTCCAACGCTCGCCCCTTAACAGCGCATGGCACACACTATGGCACACACTCTATGGCTCACGAGGCCACACGTGGCAATAGGCCACGACTAAACCCCAGCCATAATGCCCACCATAGGTTCCATTCAACTCGTATCCTTCTTCCTTCCAGGTACGTTGCGATTTGCGCTATCGCCATGACCATCGCTAAGGCCGAAGTTTTTGTGCCACGAGGGAGCCTGTCGGTCACCCAAAGTTCTTGGACCATCGTTTTCTCCCTCGACCTCGCACCGATTAAAGCCTACATGCGCGGCATAGACGAACAAATTCAATATTTGTTCCACGACCCCGCCTCACGGACTCGTCGCGCCGAACTGCAACCCGACCAACCTACCCTCAACCCGCCCAGCTCCCTCCGCCGCGACCTCCAGCCTCCGTCCGACCGCTTCGCCACCCAACACCCACGGTTGCCATCGACGACCCCACTCTCTCAACGTTATGGGTGGCCCGCTGAAGACATTCAGCGGGAAGCCGCCGACAACCTTGCCCGGCTCCGCAAGGGCCTGCATGATGCTAGTACACCCGCGACACAGCCACAAAAGCTCACCCAGCAGCGTAAATCTCAGAGCAAGTCCAACATGGCACGCTTTCGTGCCATGATCCAGGACGTCATCCACGCGCACGCAGCCGACTTCAATGCACGCTATCAGCGCCTAACAGACCGCATAACCGCGCTTACATCCATGTTTACTCGCCGCCGTAGTAAGCGTGCCTTACTGCCTTTTCTCGGAAGTATACAAAAGTTCTTGTATGGTGTAGCCACGGAGGACGACATTAACGCATTACAGGACAGGCTCGCACGCATGGAGACGACACATGGCGCTTTTCAGCACGCCCTTGAGGAATCCCTCACAGTCTTTAACCTCACCAAAACCCAGGTCCAACTTAATCACCATACGCTCAACCAACTCATCGACGGGGTTGACACAATGCGACAGTTCGTCAATAACATCAACGCCCGTCTCGTTACACTAACGGACGCAATTACTGCTCGCTTTTCACTCGTTACGCAATTGCAGACCACCTTCGATAAACTCATTCTTACATTGAACGATATAACGCTCATCGTCGCTGATATGGAACACGCACTAACTACTTGCCTGACAGGAAAGCTACCCATTTCCTTAGTCTCCCCCGCACAATTGCATGAAATCCTTCAGGAAATTAAACAAGTGCTGCCTAACTACCTGGCTCTTCCGAATGACATCGACCACAGCATCTTGTACTACTACAGTCTCCTCCAGACAGTCGTAGTCCCAGTGGAGGACTCATTTCACGTTATTACGTTTCTTCCACTTAAGCACGTCGGCCAAGTCTTTAACATATTCCAAATTTTTCCAGCGCCCGTCGTTATCAATGGCACAGTAGCCACCGTCTATTACAACTTCAATGCGGCATACATCGCCCTCGCACAAGATAAGACCCGCTACTTCTATCCTAGTTCCGGCCAGGTACGTGCCTGTCTTGACGATGCAGCCGGCATCTGCCAAGCCGAATCAGCTATTTACCCTGTCGCAGGCTCCACCGATTGCCCGCTAGCCTTACTTTTACACCACACCAGTAACATCGCCGCGCATTGTCAGCGTCAAATCACCATGCAAGCACACCCCCACCACTTTGTCGCGTACATTGGCAATGGACATTGGCTTATTTCCCCCGTGCATCCGTTTCGCTTAACCATCTCTTGCCAGATTACAAGCAATTACCCGCCCATCGTTACCGACGTCCAAATTACTCACCGCCA
>NW_014577406.1:163454-164615 GCF_000485595.1 Priapulus caudatus
CCGTTCTCTACTATTGGTGCGCGCCGCCACATCTCTTGCCCACGATCTGTCGTCGCCAGCCGTTCTTCCGCACCATCATACCTACCACCAACCCCGCCTTTGACCTCGCCTGCCCGGCCGTCGCGGCCGCCTCGACCCCATTCCTTCCTGCGCGTTTGTACCCCACCGACCAAATCGCACCACAAACAGCCGACGACCCTGCTCGCCGCCCGCCAACTCATCCCTTGCAGACTGATGATGCCCCGGAAGAGGTCGAGATGAAGACCCTTCGCCATTACCAGTAATACGGGCGGTACGAGCATACGGTAGTTCCGGAACGCGTCGCACTGTCGTAGGAGTAGTCATCATTGTAGCGTGCCGTGCTCCGTCAACATTTAGGCATGATATTTCGGAGATTTGTGAAATTTATGATATTTGTCATGAGGCCATTTAGGCATTTATGCACGTGGCGATAGCCAGCCTGTATCGTGCTGTTTTGCCGCGTATCACGTGTGCCACATGTTCCCGCGTACGGTGTTATTGCGCTTGTACGATATAGGTGCACCTTGTAACTCGTGCATTTGTCCAGTACATGGCAGCCCAAGGCACCGCTCCGGCGCCCAGGCACATCCTCGTCGTCGACCTGACGCTGGCGCCGCAGCAGGCGCCTCCATCATCACCAGCGCCCACCGCAGCCGCCCTACCGCAGGGCGGCGCTCACGCCGACGCCGCTACTTCTAGCGGCCCCACCACTAGCCGCCGCATCGACTGGCCGCCGGCGGCAGCGACAGACCGCCCCATCGGGCGAGTCCGGCCCACCTGTCGGCTGCCGATGGCCCCCGACAGCGACACCGATAGCGACAGCGACAGCGGCAGCGACGACNAGTGCATAGTGCATGGTGCATAGTGCATAGTGCATAGTGCATAGTGCATGGTGCATGATGCATACACTGTAGTGCATGGTGCATAGTGCATAGTGCATAGTGCATACTGCATACTGCATAGTGCATGGTGCATTGTGCATGGTGCATAGTGCATAGTGCATGCATAGTGCATAGTGCATATTGCATAGTGCATAGTGCATAGTGCATAGTACATGGTGCATGGTGCATGGTGCATGGTGCATAGTGCATAGTGCATAGTGCATAGTGCATGGTGCATGGTGTATAGTGCATAGTGCAA
>NW_014577406.1:166080-166380 GCF_000485595.1 Priapulus caudatus
GCATCGTGCATAGTGCATAGTGCATAGTGCATAGTGCATAGTGCATAGTGCATAGTGCATAGTGCATGGTGCATGGTGCATGGTGCATAGTGCATAGTGCATGGTGCATGGTGCATAGTGCATAGTGCATAGAGCATAGTGCTTAGTGCATAGTGCATAGTGCATAGTGCATAGTGCATAGTGCATAGTGCATAGTGCATAGTGCATATAGTGCATAGTGCAGAGTGCATAGTGCATAGTGCATACTGCATAGTGCATAGTGTATAGTGCATAGTGCATAGTGCATAGCGCATAGTGCAC